>NW_010428483.1:109374-119986 GCF_000710305.1 Buceros rhinoceros silvestris
CGCCTGCCTGCCTTTTTTACCCCTTTTTTTTTTTTTTTTTTCTCTGCATCTAGTTTAGGTGGTGATGGCGAACATGATCTCTTAGCTTTCTCGCAAACACCGTGATTCATCTTTATGACAACTTTATTAACACCGATGGAGTTACCCTTCCTGGGGTGGGAAGCTGGTGTCATCGGTGCTTGCTGCTTGTTTCACCTTGTGCAGCTCAGGCTGCTCATAGCAAAGCTAGTCGCACTTGCCCTGCTTTCGGTTACAGTAAGCAGATTTGCACCAGAAGTTTTGCCTTCCTGATTGCTTGAAGAGAAATAACGAAGGTCTGGAACTGGGGAGATTGTGCACTACCGAGAGATGTCCAGGTGAAACTGTGTTCAGGCTCTGTTGAACGTGAATCTTTTTGTGCCTGGCAGAGCACACACAAGAGAGAGAGAAAATTCAGTAGGTTTGTCTTGACTGCAAGACAATCTGCATTTTCTTGCAAATGAGTTAAAGTTCGTAAATATGAATCACATAGCTCAAGTTCTGCTCTCCAGGACAGCTGTATGAGATCAAACCAAGTGTCCAGGCTGGGTCAGCATCTTTTCTTTAACACCAACCAGGCGTAGACACCCAGGGAAGGTGGTAAGAGCAATAGAAGTGTTACAGACTTGCTTTCCCAGTGTTCTCAAAGTCTCCCGAACCAGAGGTAATGTCTGGCTGAGGGGTTGGGGGGGTTTCATTAACATTTCTGAATTTTTTTGAAGTCATGCAGCTGTTTAGTACCAACATCTTATTTTGGTAAGAAGCATATATAAAAGCTGGGGGTTGTGTCCGTGGGAAGTCGGCGCGAGCGCACGGCTTTGCTGATCTGCTTGTTTTGGTCGTGCGCTCCCCCAGTGCAGCCCCAGAGCCAAGCCTGCTCTCTGCCCCGTGGGCTTGTCCTGCTGCCCGTGTCCGTGGGAAGTCGGCGCGAGCGCACGGCTTTGCTGATCTGCTTGTTTTGGTCGTGCGCTCCCCCAGTGCAGCCCCAGAGCCAAGCCTGCTCTCTGCCACGTGGGCTTGTCCTGCTGCCCTTCTCGGTTCGAGCCGTGTGCGTGTCTCTGCAAGGACTTGGGCAGCGGTTTCCCGTCCTGTGAGCTGGGACAGGACCGGTCCCCCTACACAGGCAGCGCTGGTGTGGATGGTGTGATGTTCCGCCGCTCTCGCTCGCTCTGTGTTCACGTTACGGAACTCCAGTCTCGAACGTGTTAGCAAGTGCTGTGACTCCACGGAGTGCGTAGGAGTCCCTGTGTCCTCGGAGGTGCCAGAATCTGGAACACTGGACAAAACATTCCTCCTTTCACTTTAAAGCTGGTAAGTCCCCATCTTTCCTCTGGCTCTAAACTTGTTAGAACGAGCGAATAGCTATTCCTTAGACCCCTCTTCCACTCTTCCCATGATTTCCATCAACGCCTGCTGGCTCCTCTCTCCAGCCTTGAGTTTCGCAAGGCAAAATCCTAGCTGCTTTTACTTCCTTGCTGAGCAGAGCCTACTCCAACACTCCGGCTTTTTTTCGGCCCTTTCTCCACACCTATATAGTTCTGCTCTGCCTTTTGGGCTGGCGGAGCTGCACATCACATTTGAGATGCACACACACATTTCACCTCCATGCTGACTCCACGCTTCGCTTCGCTGCCGTTTTTCATAAAAGGCTGAGTTACCACGCACTAGTAAATTGAAGAAAGTTATCTCAAGCCTTCTTGAGCCTGTTTTACTAAGGAAGAAAAGCTTCTCTTAGTAGCTGTGGCTGTGCTATCAGTCAGCCTGTCTTTGTCGGACCAGAATCGGCCCAGGTAAGGCTGCCGTTTCACACTGCATTTGATTCAGTGGAAGATTCAGTTTAACCCACTGCTCCATCTTCCCCTTCACCACAGCTTCTCAGTCCCACACTACCTTCTCCTCTGCCTGATTTCTATGGTTCTAGTCTTTAGGGGATCTATTAAACGATGCTGTGACAAAAACTACCAGCACTGTTTATTTTTTGGTTTTTTAACAAATCATTACAACAAACCAGTTTAGAGTAAGGTCATTACTTCTTATATGGCAATGAGCTCAACAGTATTGTTAAGCAGACGCTAGGACCAGAGCTGGAAGGGTGGTGGGAACAAGCACCTCTGAAATGATATCTGATCAAAAGACATGCAGGTCCACTTAGCATGACTTGATGAAGCAGGTGCCCTCTACATGCTCTGGACCAGACCTGAGTTTGGGTGCAAAGTGCAGCTCAGATATCCAGTTAACCCATACTTTTACAGATAACTCATCTATAAAAATCAATCAAAAATACTTACATGGAGAACTGATTGTTCCTGTGTATTCTCTTCTTTCCTCATTTCCTTCATCAGGTGCTATTTACCTACAACCCATAGATTTCAGGTCAGTTTTTCCCTTCCCCTCTACTCTCTACCCAAAAGGCTAATTGACACAGAGGATCTTCAGCTTCCCTAGGACTCACAGGAACCTGGCTAAGGTCAACAGCATCCTGGCACGTATAAGAAAAAGTGTGGCCAGCAGGACTCGGAAAGTGATCACCCTCCTTTACTCGGCACTGGTGAGGCCACACTTTGAATACTGTGCTCAGTTTTGGGTCCCTCACTACAAGCAGGACATCGAGGTCCTGGAGCGTGTCCAAACAAGTGCAATGAGGCTGGTGAAGGGTCTGGAGCACAAGTCCTGTGAGGAGCAGCTGAGGGAGCTGGGGTTGTTCAGCCTGGAGAGGAGGAGGCTGAGGGGAGACCTTATCGCTCTCTACAACTACCTGAAAGGAGGTTGCAGTGAGGTGGGGGTCAGTCTCTTATTTCAAGTAACAAATGAGAGGAAAAGGCCTGAAGTTTCACCAGGGGAGATTTAGGTTGGGTATTAGGAAAAATTTCTTCACTGAAAGGGGTGTCAAGCACTGGAACAGGCTGCCCGGGGAAGTGGTGGAGAAACAGTCACTGGAGAAGTTTAAAAGATGTGTAGATGTGGTGCCTGGGGGCATGGTTTGGTGGTGACCTGGCAGTGCTGGGTTAACAGCCGGAATCAATGATCTTAAAGGTCTCTTCCAACTGAAACAACTGTATGATTCTATGAGATTAGACATTGGCTCCCAGAATCCCCTTAACAGAGGAATAAACATTAACTTTTTAAAAATGACTAACACCATTAGGGTAACTTTTTTTCTTTTTTTAATCTTTAAAGGGTCGTGCCAGCATTTGTCTTACATGCATCACAGATCTAAACTGGAAAAGATTTTTCTCATGCTTCAGACAGTTGTAACAACAATTTCTTTATTCCAAATCAGGAAGTCAAAAAGTCAACTTCCCCCTCACCCGCCTTCCAAAGCAGCTCAGATTAAGAAAATAACTTTTTAAATTTCAAGAGGTGTTTGTTTAAACTCCAGCATTTTTCTTCTTTGGTACTTCGAGTTCTGCATTTACTAACCTTCCAAAACAAAGACCACCGGGACTAAAAAGCAAACATCACCAAAATCACTGAAAGCAGGTTCTTCCAACAATGTAAAACCTTTTGCCCCAGTAATTTCTTTGAGGCCAGCAGACATTAACTTGTTTCAAGACCAGTTTTGATTGGATCATTTTGGGATTTTCTGGGTCAGACATCGTGGAGCATTCCCAACCCCTTTGAAAGTTTATTTTGCCCTCAATAGATGGACTGTGCAACCACCTCCTCGCTCCTGTGGAGCTCCCAGCAAGTCAGCTCTGCTCACACACTGGTACCTCTCACTTGTCACTCATCCCTCTCCAAACTGCCGAGCTACAGTTGTGTGGCATCCCTTGGAGCCTGACTGCACTGCCACGGTGGCCACATCACACACAGCCACTACCATGGATCTGAACACAAACACCAACACAAACTACTGCCACAGAAAAAAAAAAAAAGAAAAAAGGAAAAGGAGATTTAAAGCTGAAACAAGAAAATAAAGCCTTCAATTAGAGCCACGCACACTGCTTCTGGGACTACGCTGCCTCTTACAGAGTTTAAAAAAAGCAAGGAAGGGGACACCTCAGCAAGGCCACACCATCCACAGGCATAGAGAGCAGGACCAGCTGGGAGCAGGGATGCAAAAAGTGTCTCGAAGTTGTGACGTGGGGCTGGAAAGGTCCACAGGTCCACTTACTGGGGCAACCAGTCTGCCGAGATAACCCGGGGTCAGGTCCAGCCTGCAGAGGCCAGAGCAGTGTTAAGAGGGCGGTGGCACTGCTGCTGTAACACCCGTCTGGAAGCCGCTCCGGAGCCTGGCGGGCACCCCAGCAATCTTTTTGACACATGTGGAAGTGGGTAAGAGAGATCTTTTGACACGGCCAGTCGGATTCAAAGCTCAGATGCTGTTTAACAGCCCCCAGCCAGGCAGGAGCGAGTCCCAGCTGACTCGGCTCTGCGGCTGCTGCTCTGTAATTCGGGGCTGGGGTCAGCACCCCTGGGGGAGCCACGCTGGCCCCTCTCAGGCCCCCACTGCCCTGGTGCTGGCAGCCGAGCAGAGCAGAACACCAGAGCAGAGACTGCTCTCTGCTGGTTAGCGCACCGCCACGCAGCCCCGGCTGGAAAATGTGGAAAATGTCATTTTGCAAGTAGATGATGTGTAGAAATTAAATGTTTTAATTTTTGAAGTTTGCCACCACACCTATGAACAGACAATAGAAATTACTTACAAGTTTTAAATGTTCTATCGTAAGCTTGGTCTCTAACTCATTGCTTTACAAATGCCAGTTGAAATAGTTCTTTTTTAATGTTTCAATGTTACAGATGTGGCTTTTTGAAACTGCACGCGTCTAAGTTCTCTTTTCTAACTGAAAACATACTTGAGTTTTGACCCCATCCAAAGGGGTTTTTTCCGCTTCTACTTTTTCCTTTCCAAGAGTTTTTCTTTCACTCCTATTTAGCTGGATGCAGAGTAGAAGCATTTTCTTTCTTTCTTCAAAGAAAAAAAAAACCAACCCCAAACAAACAACAAACCGCAGCTATTTTGACCATCTGGTCAGCACAGAGCATCCTCCTTTACCAGGAGCGCTGCACTGGTTGGCACTGCTTATTTTTCAGCCCAAGCACCAGGACGCTAGACACCAGCCTGTGTAGTGGAGGAGTGAAGCCTGGTCTGCGAAGCCCAGCCTGCCTCCAGGCAGTGCTGAGGAACATCCTTCCTTCTTCATGCAACCCTCAGGGGCTGTTGAACAACCCTAGCTGCTGGGCTGGGTGAGGAGTGCGAACACCAGCTCCTAAAGACTCTTTGAGACTCCTGAGCAGATGCTAACAGTCAGCAACATAAGGAATAAATCAGCTCAGCCAAAGAGCAACAGCCGCTGAGCGTATCGGCAGGATGGCAGACGTGGCTATGCAGAGAGGATTCCCCAACCTCTAACCCCCACCCCACCACGGACCAGGCGAACACTCCTTTCCTTCAGAACTGTGAGATTTTCTTACCCTGGAGAAAGGAAAACGCACTAAAACTGTAACGCCAGCCCTTGAGAAATTGCCTTGTCCCTCCTCCGAGAGGCTTTGATAGCACAACATCATGAAAACAGCTCCTAGAAGCACAGAAGAGCAGAAGCAGCCTCGAAGGATCTCTTCCTGCAGGGTAGTAGATGGCTGGCATTATCCTCCAGCACATCTTTTGCCAAAAATTCCCTTGATTATTTCTGAAGCGTGATTTGGCCAGCCTGCTCCCTCACCACCTCTTGGAGCGCTTTCACTTGGTACTCAACCTTCTTCCCAGAGCCTGCCCTTGCCCAGGTGTGAGCTGCTGCTTACTGCGGCAGCTCCGATGTGCGGTGCAGTGAGGCACGGGAACCGCAGCTTTGCAGCTCAGCCTCTCTTGCTCCCAGCCTCTCTACATATCAGGGCTAGCAACAGCACTGTTTTCTGCTGGTTTGTGGCTAGACATGAGCCTAGAGCAGCTGGAGTGCAGGAAAGGGGTCCTCCTCACCCGCTTCTCTCAGAGGCTCCAATCCCACAGTCCATTTTATAAATTCCACCTCAATTACTTCTTGTATTTTCTGAACCCCCTTCAAAACAGGGCTATTACAGTAGATCCTAACTTCCGTAAGAAAAGGCTTCCTGAGAGTTGAATCCTTCCAGTTCCCAAAAGCTTAGGATCACAGAAGAGATGGTGATACTTGTCTTACCACCAGCTGCCCCCCCAACTCCATACAAAAGGCTGAACACTCCTTTTTCAGTTCCAAAACAATTAAAAACAGAAAATCACATTTTATTTGCAATAAAATGTTCATTTGTCACAAAAACACCAGTATAAAACATACACCGAGGTATGCAGCTGGGGCAACAAGCCACTACCCACACTCCTTCACGTCCAGAAGGAGTGACAAAGCCCTGAGAGAAGTGACAGCTAGAAATCTGCTGTGTTGTTCCCAAGGAGCCGTTACCACAGTAAGAGATGTTCTCCAGCAGGCAGGGTGTATTCAGTCAACCCACAGGTCTTTTTCCCTTTATCAGGGATTTACTTGTATTATAAGCAAAGCCAAGTTCTCTTATTTTAAATCCCTCCTGCCTAGGTAGCAGCCTAAGTCTGTGTTCCCAAATGTATTACACAATTTCCTAACTTCTCAATAATCTCATGATTTCAGCAAATTTTGGAGTAAAGGCACTACAAGGCAGTTGTAACCTTCACTTGGGGAAAAGCTCTGCTTCTTTTGGCTGTACTGCAACACTGATAACGTTGTTTGAACCTTTAAAAAGCGCTTTGGGTCTCCTTTGGAAGAGAAACCCAAGCCCGACTTAAAGATGCAGAGAACTAACTGATGGGCAAAGCCTTGGTGAGTGCAGGGAGGCAGATGCACCAGAATTCAGTCGTTACTATTTAATTCTGCAAAGCCTGACAGAATATGGAAACACAGCATTTTTTAGTTATAGATAGATGAATGCTGAGCGTGGGGCGTGGTACAGAAGATGGCTCTTTGGGCATTCCAAGGGGAATAACGAGAAATGGAAAGCAGCCTGCTTTTCACCGTGTCAAGGCCTTGGCTTTTTGCCCCTCAATTTTTAGAAGCATGGACAAAAAAAAAACCAAACCAGACAAAGCATCAAATCCTGAGCAGCCTCACAGCACTGAGCAAGGCTTAGACAGAGAGAAATTATTGCTGTTCCCTGAGCTACAGTGCTTGGCCGTCCACAGCGGTGTGCTGCCGCCAGGCACAGCGGGAGGTAGTAACTGCTCATAGCACATCAAGGCACACGAGCACAGGACTCTGTGGCTCGAATCGCCTCCATCTGGAGAGCGCTCGAATGTGTCTTTGCTTTGTTGTCTTCCACGCCCGTACCTGCAGTCCAGCTGGATACTGGCTGGATAGGGTTAAGCATGCTCAGTCTGTCATCCTGGGGAGCCTGCAACGCATTTTCCTGCCCTCTCAACCTAAACCTCTGGGGAAATCTCAGTCTCTAATTTACTTGTTCCTCCCCAAATACACAACACTAAAAATAAATAATAGGGCCCTTTTCCATTTGGGGGGTGGGTTTCAAAGGGCAGGGGGTTGATTTGCTTTTTGCTGTTGTTTTGCGTTGTCACTTTCTAAGAGTTAAAGGAAAAAACCATGCATGGGTTAAAAATTTGTCATCCAAGGGGCCATCTCAGTGTTGAGTGTATACGAAACCAGACACGGTAGGAATCTCGTGTTCCTTTTCCCTTCTGGGAGTTACAACATGGCTGTATCTTTCTCCTCGGTTACACTCCAGGTAGGGACCCCAGTTTGCATCAGGCCTGCAGCAGTTTATCATGCGCTGAGAAACAAAACCAAGAGACATTTAACATCTTACCTTAGTCTATACTACTGAAGTTCAGTAAAGCTGTAACTTTAGATATGACTAGCAACTCAACAAATGGCAAACAAATCACTATAGTATTTTTAAATTATTCCAAGTATATTTGAGTTCAGTATATTCTGGACACTGAGGTCAACAACCAGGGAAAACTGCTACCAAAAAAACCACCAAACTTTGTCAAACCTTGGCAAGAGGAGCATAGTTTAGATTTTGCACTTGCTCATTTCAATGAGGAATGGGAGGCAAAACTCCAGAAAATTATGTGGAGCTAAAAAGTGATACATATTTCTTCAGAGAATTTAGAGCAGCTGGAATAACAACAGAAACCATGAAAATCACTGTCAAACGCGTGGGTGCACTCCCAGAGAATTAGACTTTATCTTCTTACAGAACACAGTAGGGTAAATTTGCCTTTGATGCAACTACCAGAGGTGTGTTTTGGTCTAAAAAAAAATCCAGGTAACTAACACCTCAAGGTACTGAACAGGCGTTTCTGGCAATGCCAAGGAAAGTAAGGTTTGAGGCTGTGGCAGCTTTTTTTGTGCCCTTACCTGACAAATGTTTCCTTTGGCTTTAGCTATTTTTAGAATAGCGACAATAGGAATCCAGATGACGCAGAAGATAATCATGCACCAGCCAATAGCAGTTCCCCAGACTGGATATGACACTGAGCCATAAGTGGGAGGTGAAAACGTGACCAAAGACCAAACCAATATTGCCTATTAAAAATGACAAAGAGAGAAAAGCAGTTGTCCAGGTATCTTGAACTTGCACTGTATTCCCAAATTGGTTAAAAAAAAAAAAGGACTATCTGCAAATTCTGCACAGCTCCCTCTTGCTTTCTGAGAGCAAGAACAGACTTGCAAGATTTGGGGTTCAGTCATGGCCAAGCAGTAGGACTGAAGGACAAGGCTGAAACACGACACTAACACAAACTACATCTGTATTTAAACAGAACTTGAGCTCTGGGTTCTGTTGAAATCTCATGTTGAAGAATATACACGTTGCTGGATGAGTCCAGGACCTTTCTCTGTGTGTTTTATATGTTCCCAGGTTCCTTTATTGACAGGAATATTGGGAAGAATCTAAGATTAACTATTGGCAAATACTGCTGGAGAAATAAGATCCTTCCAAGCAGCATTTTCTGAACTGTAGTCCGGAAAGATTACAGGTAATGTGCTGGCCTGAGTGACTTGCCACTGCTCCTGGATTTGGGGTGTTGAAGAATTCTCTCATAGTACCATAAAACAATTATCACCATTCACAGTTAGAAGTACAGGAGTAACAAGAAGCTGAGACACATATAACAGCACATGAAGTCTCAGACAGGGGAACAGCTGGACATCCAAAGAGCAAAGTGAAGGCATGGATCTGTCCTGAAAATAAGATTTCCCTCCAAGGGGAGAAAAAAAAAAAAAAAGTAGGTTTAAAAACCATTTTCTCAGTCTGTAATGAAGATAATCCAGCTGCTAAACTGGACAATCTGTTTGCTCTCTGTTACCATTTTGAGTGTAGACCCAGCTCACCGGCACCTGAGGGTCCAGCCTTTCCTGGAGAGGACCCAAGAAGGAACGGTATCTCTCAGAAAGCACAGACGGTATCTAGTTTCCTTCGCTGGCACAGCCATACCCTGTCTTTATATACGGGGCCTGGGCATTCAGCACTTCACATGGAAATCAATCCCATCACACTGAACACAATCCAGTCACCTACACTCACCATCAACAGCACGGGAGTAATGAAAAACCAGCACATTCTCCACCACAGCCAGAATAAACAGTTCTTCTTTCCAATCATCATCTCGATGTCTTCGATGAACCTGTTTCCTCCTGTGGAAAGGCAATTGTAGGGTGCACTGTAAAGCAGGTGCCTCCCTTGCAGGGGTGGTTACTCAAAAGGGATGGAAGAAATGCAATCATTCAGGGCAGCTTCCCCAGTTCTGAGGTAAGCATTAAAGCTTCTCAGCAGGTTAAGTTGAAAATGCATTATTGCAGAAATACTAGTTTAATATATTTTTTTGTGCCTAGGATTGCATAGGCAAGTTAAGGATTTTCAATACAAATAATTTACCATAGATGTAGATGATGCCTATTATCTCCAGGACAGCTGCAATAAGGATTCCCCATCCTGCGCAGAAGTGATCTATTAGGTTAACCCAGTAAATTCCGGCCTGTAGAACAAACAATGAAGAGGTTAAGATGTACCCAGTCCCGGTAAAGTCTTTATGCACACAGAAGCATCTGCCAAAATACTGTAGATCTGTGTACTAATAAAGATATGTGCATACGCAGAGTGTGTACAAAGAGCTGAGAGCAGGATTTTGGGACTTACAGTATTAAACCTGATGCTTAAGTTTAAATGCTAAGCTACAGCAACAGCTATACCAGTCGTCAGCTCCAGTAGGCTTGTGTACTGCTACAGGCACAAGTTTTCCACGTGGGTTAAACACAGCTTTAAAATACCAGCAGGATCACAGAGCAGAAAGCAAGCTTTAAGCCCTTTCAAACTCTTGCATACTATGTCCTTTGCAGGCTTCCCTGCCATCATGTTTCATACCTTATGTGCTTTGCTTGATCGTACAACTTGACTGTTTACCCCGGTTTTCTTCTTCACAGTCTCAGTTTAATTGCAATAGATAAATCTGCATGTCTAGATCAAGTCATTGCAATGAACCTTTATATCTACGAAAGCAATTGCCTCAATAGATTTTACACAGTATACTTAAACTTCCTTTTACATACGTATACAGACACACACGCAGGAGAAGTAACCATACAACCTACAGATATTTGTGAGCTAAAAGGTTTTCATGGCTTGAAGAGGCCGT
>NW_010428483.1:120022-130192 GCF_000710305.1 Buceros rhinoceros silvestris
ACCATACACCCTACATATATGTGTGAGCTAAAAGGTTTTAATGGCTTGAAGAGGCCGTTTCTCAAATACTGACCTGTTCGGTAGCCAGTTCTGAACGAAAAGATCCCATTGGCACCTATCAGCAGTACCCACAGCACTGCAGACACGCTGTACGTGTATGCTTGAGAGTTCACAAACAACCTCCTCCACCGGGGAGTAATACACCTGGTTATACAAGCCGACTATTTAAAAGAACATCTCAAGTCAATAATCGCAGAAAACCTTAGGGTTTTCTTGAAAGCTTCCCTCCGGGAATTTCTTACTTGCATATCCAAGCACACTGACAGAATTCAAGAGTCTTTCGGATCATTCCACGCAAATAGGAGTGGTTAGAAAGAATATTTTGACTTGAGTTTGTTTGCAGCATAACTAAACCCACACCCATACCTCCTCACCCCTTCCCCTACCCTCCCCACCACCACCCCACCCCACCCCGCAAAAAAAAAGTCTTACCTGAGTAACACAAACAAGACCAAGAAAGAAGAGGACTATGCACACACCCAGGGTTATGGGGACTCTTAACTTTTTCATCACTTCAGGATATATATCTTGTATGGTGGTGGTAAGTGTTTCTGCAGAGGAAGTAGTGTGGGTTTTGAGCAGCACAGTTAAGAAAGGGTAAAATTCCTTTGAAAAGCTAAGGATTATTTCCAACCCTACTCACCTATGGTGGCAAACTGAGAGTCAAGGCCCAAGAGCAGGAGCATGAAGAAAAACAAAAAGGACCACAGAGGAGAAACTGGTAACCTGGAGAGAGCCTCTGGGTAGGCTACAAATGCCAGATCAAATCCTGGAAGCAGTGGAAGGAAGGAGGTTATTATCATGCCTTGGGCAAAGTAGGTCCCGAGAGCGACAGCGCCACAATCAGCCTACCTGAGTCCACGACCTCTGAGACTGGTCTCTCGGACACGAATGCCATGTGTCCCAAGATGGAGAATATCGCAAACCCAGCAAATACGCTGGTGGCGCAGTTGGTGACACAAACAATAATAGCATCTGAGTAGCAGTTGTTGTGGAACTTATTGTACGAAGACAAAGCAACAAGGCCACCCCATGCCACGGACAGGGAGTAGAATATCTGGGTGGCTGCATCTTTCCAAACCTACCAGAAATAAGCACATGGGAATTACTGCATTACTCACATCCGTGCCACAAACATTTCAGTCTGCCCTCTGTTGAAGCTTCAGGGTTCTGCTACATTTAGCCTGAATGTGTAATTCTCTTTCATATACGTTTTAGAGGAGGTGGGACACGGCACGCTGGTGATCTTGCGTTCTCAAGCACAAACAATACTAAGACCTCTGAATGTCACATCCCAATTATGCTGTCAAATACTTAAATCGTACTGGGCTAACCCTGCAAAAGAGATTGAATTCATTCACATACGTGTGCAGGTTGTCAAGATATCAATCCTGTCACAGTACCAACAAACAGGAAAACCAGGAGAGGACTGCAGGAGTGAGAACTTCCATGTGCTCTCCCACTTATGCTCCTCACACCAGGACCTAAACAAACCACTTCTGCCTCTGCTCAGTTAGCACCAAATGCTCACGTAAGATACCACAAATAAATATCACACTGATTATTTGCTTTTGGTAAAACAAAACTAATGTTGGCATAAGCCAGAAAAACAAACAAACAAAAAAATCTCCCAAAAAACCAACCCCCGGGCTTCCTTTGCACAAGGTGCCTTTCCTGCCCCATCTAATTTTCTAAGCTTATTTCCTTGACAAGGTACAGCCTGAATTTCAGGGGTCCCTTCAACCTTCTGATTAAGTCCCTTGAAATTACCAGTAACGAGAGCAAGCTGGGCACACATGAGAGCAATGATTCATCCCACAGAAAGAACTTTCTCAGCAGGCCTTACTAAGATGAAACTCCAGCATCCCATGTCAAGAGCTACTTAGAGGCAACACCGCATTTGTCATCGCTGTCTGGTGCGGCAGGGAGGGGCCAGGGGGTTAGATTAGATTAAGTAGCTAGAATAGGGGCTTGGTCTTCAGATAGAGCTGGGGGATGCTGAAAAAAACAGAAGGCAGTTGCAGATACTCAGGGCAGGGCATGAAGAAACACCTGACCAGCTAAAAAGGTTGCTCTGTAAGCGACGAACCCATAGAACCACAGAACACCACCACAGCTCCAGGGGTGACTCTACCTCTCACCTCTGCCTCCATCAGCTTGGTGATGTTGGACTGTCTCCCAATGTAATATTCGATGCCATCCAGAGCACCTTCCAGTGTGGCACCTCGCACCAGCAAGATGAGCAGGATGACGTATGGGAAGAGTGCGGTAAAGTAGACGACCTGAAGAAAGAAGGGCAAGGACACACATCAAAAGCGAGGGGATGCACTGATCTCTGTGCAGGAGGAAAGGCCGGGCTTTAGGCTAAGGTCTGCTGGTACAAATGAAACACAGGCAACACATGTGAGCACATGCCAAGCACTAAACCATCCGGCTAAGCCGGTTCTGGAGCTGCATTCCAGCAGAAGCAAAAGGCCCACATACCCACTTCTCAGATAGCATTTGACCGCTTTCAGAAATGTGTTTTCTGACATGGTTTACTGCTGCAGCAAGGCCTGGACTACCCAACTAACCTAACCTAAAGGTCTCTTGCTAGGCAATGCTTCTAACATGTGGGAACTGAAAGCCAGCCAAAATCAGCTGACCAGGATGAAATTATCTCCTGCTGAGAGGAGGCAGGGGGAAGGTGGGGGTGGTTGCGGAAGCCATACTAAAAGCTTTCTTTATTGGGAACAAGGACTTCTATTTTTCTCTTGGGCACAGATCTTTGTTGTTGTTTGTTGACACAATTTCTAGCGCGATGGGATCCCAGCCAGAGGCAGGGCTAAGCAGTGCTATTACAACGCAGGCTATGCACTGTACTCCTGTTTGTTTCTCAAGTCTTGGTTTCAGTGTTACGCAGATAGATGGATAATTGACCCAGCGCTCCTAGTCACAGCAAGTCATAACATTGCACCATCATACGGTGAGTCTGACACTTCTGAAGACCTCCTTCACATTTGACTGGAATAACCAATTCTATCCGCTCTTCATCTTTGCCTGGTTCCTGCCCAGCTAGATTCTTCTGAGTCTTACCTTACTCCTCAAAGAGGCTTACCTTCATGCCAGAAGAGAAGTGGCAACAGGAAGAGCCAATTGTCAGGAACCCAAAGAATGTGAGTTTAAGTGGAGCCATGCAGCAGAACAACTGCGGCTGGGAAAGCAGAGATACTCCACTCTGAAGTGCTGAGAAGGAGAGGAGAAAGCTCCAAACAGAAAGCAGAAAAAGGAAGAGGCGTCAGGCTGAGGACAGGAAGATAGGCAGTGCTGAACCACAGAAAGGCACATAGAGCTAATCACAAGAAAACAAAAAATCATTGCAGAAAGGGTGAGAAGAAGATTGAAGGCAACAGAGATTGAAGTAGTAAGAGATGGAGGTGTGAAATGGAGGTAAAAGTGGGGTATGGGAAGGAAGGAAGGAAGGAAAGAAGGAACTAAACCAGGAAAAGGGCCTCAGGAAGGGAATAATGAAATTCAGCCTGCCTGAAGTCTGTAGAGGGAAGAAACCTCCAGGCAGCCGTGCTCCAGCACAGGGAAACGGCAGCTCAGCGGAGCCAGAGTCCGAAAACAAGTACCTGTGGAGCTGGTCACTAAAAGCAGCTTGAAACCTTGAGTACAAACGACATTTCACAATCTGGCAAGAACCTGCACACACACATCTGTTCGCTGGACTTGACCTGTATTGTACAAACACCTCAACTATTCTGGAGGTACGAATAATCACCGGGTGTTCCCAGGGCGTGTGCACACGCGTGCAGTCACACACACGAGTCCATCACACCAGGCTGAGCGACTGCCGAAACTCGGCTGGAAGAGAGTCGTGATGACAGCATGATCCCCAAATACACAGCAGCCCTGGTGGAGCTAAGAGATACACTTGTTAAGTAATCACTACGCAGTCAGCACCTCACTGCTCTTTTATATAACTGTTACCAAGCCAAGGAGGAGAAAAAGTCTGATGCTGAATCCAGCAGAGAGCAGTGGGTTAGGAAAGTTTAGTACAAGGCAGGATGCAGTCCTGAGTCCAGCTGACGTTGGAAGGGCAGGATTAGGCCAAAAGTCTGCTACTTGCTCTTCCTAACTTACCTTCCCAGAAGATTTTATTCCTTTAAACAACGCAGCTCCAACAATCATCCAGGACAGGAGGAGGCAGAGAGCCAGGTACCACACGATGTTACCCGTCTCGTCCAACCCTCTCGAGCGCTGAAGAGCCACTTTGCTGGAAGCACAGAACACTGCAATGAGAGCAGGCTGACAGCAGCACACACTCCTCGTCTTCAGCCACTTCTTGGGAGAGTGTGCTGGTTTCTGCAGATATTACAGGACCCTGCAGCAGCTCCACGAGCACGCAGCTGGCTCTGAAAAACTGCATGTGTAACTGCATCTTTCCCCTCTTTTTAATGTCTTCAGCCTTCAGCTCTCCAAACATCTCCCACCAGGCCATCTCCCATTAGAGCTCCGCTCTTTCATGTTAACCATGAAATGCTGATGGCAATAGAAGAGCCCATGACAAGAATTAGCTCCCAGAAACCCAGGGAACATGAGGCAAATAATTGAAACCATGTGGCTAAAGAAACGGCAGTTTCACAACAGGTCTGGATTCAGAATAAGGTGAACGTATTTTGCAGAGTAACTCCTGGTAAAAAGTATACGCTATACATACAGATGCTAAGGAGTCCCTACCAGCACTTCAGAGAAGAGGATTTCTTTAAGCTGGAATGTTTTTCGGTTTGCTACAAGTTGATTCATTTGCCTCTTTTTTTTTAATTTTTGGTTTGGGTTATTTTTTTTAAAGGCCCTAGACTCATCAATAACATTTTAAGACCCCTCCACTCAGATTTGCATATCTTCTCCCCTTGACTAGACTGTTCCTGGACAGCAAGGTCAGACAAAAATAGAAGGCTCGTTCAAATCCACAATCATAATAAACACAGTTTTAAGCAATTTCTTTAAAATTTGTACTTACTTCCAGTACTGCTCACTGGGGAATTGCACTGATTTGTAGTTCACGGTGCCATTTATACATGTGAGATTGTTGCTTGTGATGAACGAGTAGTTTGCATGAATGATTTCTCCATCTAAGGTTGCGTTGCAGTCACTTACTGAAAGCAAGTGAGCAAAAGGGATTGTTAACACAGTGACGATTAGATGATTACTATGAAAACCAGACTGTTCCACCAAACATGTCGTTCTCTAAGCAGTCACAGCTTTAGTTTGCCTACTAACGATATTAGAAACAAGCCTCAACTGTCACTTCCAGCTGTGACTTTGTTACTTTGACTGTAAATCAAAGCACAAAGAATCTGGTGTGCTCTGATCCGCATTTCACTGTCAAAAAGACTTGCAAAAATCAGAACTGAGGATGGTTAATGCTGTAGCCTTGGTTTCTCTACGAAAACTTCTGTCAAAAACCAAGGTTACACACTGATCATCCACTAGGAATTTCATCTTCTCATGGCAGAACACTTACTCTTTAAACATTTTCCTTAGGGGCACAGGGTGGAGACTGTTTTGATGGTTTGGGGTTGGGGATTTTTTTACCAGAACATACAGTAAAGAACAGTATATCAGCTTTTCCTGGAAAAGTCTTGTTGAAGCCTATTTCAGCACAGCTTCTTCGATTTTGTATTCCTCCAGCACTTACAAATTCTGGGCTAAAATATTTTTCTTTAGCCCATAAGCAAGTGTCAATTTTATGTTAAATAAAGCATCTCAAGTTCATTTTATGAAGCCTATGAATCTTTGAAGAAATTTTCAGTTATATGTTTAAGACAGTGACAATTACAGTAACACTTTAAATAATACAATACATTGTTGAAAGAACAGGGATATGTTCACAATCTGAGGCAACACATTTCCAGCTACTGACTATTAATTACCTCACCAACCTCACCTTTCGCCTTGCACTGGTCTGATACGGAAACTGGTGAGATAAACAGCAAGAACAAGAGCCTAGAGATGTCTTCTAAAGAGGTGTTAAAGTGCGAAACCAGTGCCTCACCCGTGCTTAAGATTACCATGGCCACAGGGGAGGCAAGAGGCAATGCAAGAACCCCAGATAAAGGCTATAGCAATGCTCTTGCTTCAGGTGAGGAAGGTATTTGCTTTGCCATGAAGCTTGATGAAATACACAGTGTTTCCAGGTACTGCATGTACTAGAAGAAACCTCGGATTTTGAAGGAGAAAAAAGGATCCAACAAGGAGGTTTCAGCGCAGCTCGCTTCAGGTTTCCCAAGCACTCGGAACTGGTGGTGGGGAAGCAGACAAGCATCACTCCTGTGTGCTCAGAGACAAAACTCCAGGAAGGACTTTTCAAGGCACGGGTAGCTGTCTTTATCCTGTACTTTCTCCCAGAAGACAGTACAAAGCACAATTATCCAAACCAGTAATATTAAACTTCATCTGTTCAGTACGGTACCTAACCGTGTTTTGCTGCAGAACTCATCAGCCCAGGAAAAGCAGTCTGACCACGGCAGCACTTTTTGAAATGATGCAAATAAGTAGTAGAGTGCATAAGCAATGATAACGTTGTAGTAAATCGCCACAAATGTTGAGATGATGACCATTGTGATGCCCACTCCTAGGAAAGAGAAAAACACAATGCCTTAACTACCCCAAACCTGGTTAAAGGAAAAAGAATGGCTTTCACTTAACTTCTTTTAAAAGGCTACTTGGAAAGAAGTTTAGGGGGTTTTCTTTGTTTTTTAAATAATTTTTAACAGCAGTCAAACCGGGAAAGGGTAAATCTATGAAATGAGAGACATGATCCAAACTGACCACCTCAAATGTGGTTTTGACATGAGTTTCAATCAGGCTCACAGAAAAATAGTACTAGTTGCTAAAGTCCAAGTCTAAAGGAGAAATTAAATATTTTGTTCTCTCCCAGTTCAGTGGGAATCTTTGATTGATCAGCAAATAAAAGAAATTATACTAGGACGGGCCAAGCTGTTTTAAAGATCTCACTGTAATGAATAGTTTTGCCAGTAATAAACAGCAATAAGGAACAGTAAATCTGTGCAAATAATACCGTTCTCCTCCTCTATTAAAATGAACTTTGTTCTGCAGGTTGGGGAAGCCTGCCAAAGTGTCCAAATAATTTTAGTTACTATATATTTAAGTTTCTATTTTCACAGGTACATAAAAAATTTGTTGAGTTTATAAACTTTTAAGTTAAATACACTGCTCTGGTGAAAGGTTGCTTGTGCTGCAGAACAGAGACTGGCAAAGAGAGGGAACCAGCCAGACCCTAATCCCTTCAAAGTGGCAAGTAAAATTCTTACGGGATCAGAAAGAAACCTCCTTCCTACATTAATTCCTCTGGGACATAATGAGGACAAACAACAAATTACATAGTCCTTTATACCCATTGGTAGAAGACCTGGATAGATAGGACGGAGTAAGGCACATGATTAGTTGTTTCCAAACACATAAACCTAAGGAAACATAGCAATACCAACCTTGAAACAACGGTAATATTCTCCAGACAGAAATTGGCCCTAGACTGGCAAACTGCCCAAGGGAACATTCCATGAAAAATAAGGGCAAACCAGCTAATGCCAACATCAGGGTATATGGGATTAGAAAAGCACCTGAAGAGAGGGGGGGAAAAAAAAAAAAAAATCACATACGCAGAGAAAATGAATATTTTGGTATTCCCCACAGTTCTACCCCATTTTATATCCCCCTTTTCACCCCTGCCTCAAATATCCCACTGTGGAGATTTTCTTTTGTTTTGCAGGATAGAGATTTTTTTGTAAATCCTGTTTTCTGTAAGACTAAATAGTACCTGAGATGAAGAGACACAGATTACCAGAACTGGTGATTTACATGGGATGGCTCCTCTTACAGCATTAAAAGGATTTTACATCAACTATTGAAGACATACTGCTCTCAAAAGGTAGGAACATTGCTCAGCTGTAGGCACCACCGGCTTTATCTTCCAGCTTTTAATTTTAAAAGCGACAGAACCATTCCTTTAGGTACTTAGCTGTGATTTGCAACTGCATTGTTCAAGTCGCTACTGGACATCAAAGCATGAAAATTATTTTCTATGGCTGGCTGACTTCTGTGGCAAACAGCTTCTCAACGTGCCTCTTGTTCGAGGCCATTTTAAAGTGCACATTAACCTGATGTCGATGACAGCCCTGTTCTACGAGAGGGACCAGCTCTTCTTTGTGTACGTGCAGAAGATAGGGAAAGTGCGAGCCTAAGTTTTCTAAACACGATTAAGGGGGAAATCTCTCCTCTTCCCTTTCAGTGAACGTAAAGCAAGTGAGGACCCAGTTATGCAAGGAGCTGCAAATACCTGCTCTAATATAAGGAAGTAAATAGTCCCACAGAATTAACTGGATTACTCCTGTGTTTCGAAACAAGGATACAACAGTTGTCTTTATCGATGACTGGAAAGGAGCACTGAGCAGGTTACAAGCAGCAGCCCAAATGTGCTTTAAATGCAAAGCTTTCTGCTGTAGCAGATAAGATAAAACATCATCTAGCAGAAGAGCCAGTGTTACATTTATTTCATTTTCACAATTTTCTTCAACAAAACCACAAGTAAAGCAACCTGCCAAGCTCACTTCAATAAATCTTCTGTACCAAGAATGCCATCTTGTGTTCCACATGCAGCTGCATAGGCTGTACTGCATGTACAGTCCAGGATGTGACTTGCAATGGCTATTAGGCAGAGCAAATAAGTACGTACAAGTAAATCTTCCGCAGTACTTTGTGTTTCTGGTCGCTTTAGTTACCAATGGTTGCCTGACAAATAGAAAAAGCTCTGGAAGCGCAGTCAGAGAAGCCAATGCCTCCTTTTTCAGCTTTTTTAGCTTAGCTACTAGCACTACCTGCCAATTGTGTAAGCAGGTAGAGGCTTTCTCTGCCTCCCAGTTCCCAAGTATCTGATGGGGATAATTATTGAGCTTGGATAATCATTCCAGCTTAGCTTGTTTACCTGGCAAAACATAGGTGCAGAGGGGACTCAATCGCTCTATAAACAAACTAAGGAGCTAAGCACCGGGAAGGAAGAACAGTCATTTAGGTAAGTAAAGGATATTGGCACATTGACAAAAAAGATGCATATTGGTCATGAATAAATCAGAAGAGTTCTGGAATTTTCAGGTGGAAGTTTGCAATTAAAACCAAACACTATTTCCCTCCTCATCCGGTACCCTAAGTGCACAGAGATGCCTCTGACTCCTCTTCCCATCCCCATCAGCAGGCACTATCCCAGGATAATGCTCACATTCCGCTTTCACAAAATGCTCCCAGCCTCGGGGATTGCAAGGTGCGCCCACCCGTTCACCGCCGCTCAGTACCTCCGCCGTTCTGGTAGGTGAGGTAGGGAAACCGCCAGACGTTGCCCAGGCCCACAGCATAGCCCACCATGGAGAGCAGGTAGTCGCCTTTGTTTGACCAGTTGCCACGCTCCAAGTTCTCATCGCTGCCACTGGCGTGGGCATCTTTTTCATTTGACAAACTGAAGTCCTTGGAAAAGAAGACTAAAGGCTCAGGATTGTCCCATAGGCAAGTGGTGCAGTCACATCCTCATTTCTCCTTGGCATCGCTGGGCAGGGCAGCAAGATAGGGGGGGCAGAGCCAGGAGGGCTGCCTGTCCACCTGATCCTTCACAGGACAGCATGGACCTGTGAAAGAGCGTCCCTCCAGAGAGCCCAAACAACCTTCATGGCCGGTTTTGCCCTGCTTATACCTTAGTCCCCCATGCTGTCATCTCCTGGGGACAGCACCTCTAGGGGACTCTTCTATTTTGCCTCTGCGCATGCCCGGAGGCCCTCTTACCAGTTCAGAGGGTCATCCCAGCACATACCTGCATAGCCTCTTTAAAAACACCCTTTCAGGTGCCTTTCACACCAGGCCAGGTGCTCATCCCTCTTTACCTATCCCAGTGCCCCCATATCTGTCTGGATCTCACTTGCCCAGATAATTTCATACCTGTCCAGGTACACCAAACCTCATCTGCCCAGTTGCCCGGGTATCTGTCCTTATCTGCCCGGATGCCCCTATGCCTGCCTGGGCACCTCCATACCCTACCTGCTCAGACACCTGCCTGTGTCC
>NW_010428484.1:0-650 GCF_000710305.1 Buceros rhinoceros silvestris
TTATCAACAGAATTTTTAGTTTTTAAGAAAATAATTTTCTTTTTAATAAGTCATAGTCAGATGTGAACAACAGGGGTGACTGGGAGAAAGGCGTGTTCTATTGGGATCAGTGTAGGTACACATAAACACACGTACAATGTTTGAGGAAAAATTCTCTACCTTTCATCACTGCACATTTGTAAAGTACCATTTCTGTTTGCTTTACACACCAAAGGTTACCATTTGCAGCCTATAGCCAGTAGTGACCACTTTAGAACACAGCATCTGTGAAATTGGCTTTGAACTAACTGGGTCAAATGTCTCATCTCTTGCAATTGTCTTCCAGCAAGTAGTCAGACTAAAGATTTGATTTGAGCTCACTGTAGTATGACCTGATGAGCACAGATCCTTCTACTGTCTCTAAACAATTTCTGGGCCCATAACTTTCACTTCCTGCACATGGCTATTGGGATGGGATCAACCTGGCTGCACTCTCAGCCTGAACCTCCTTGTTTGGATGCAGAGCATCTTCTGCAAATTTATAACCAACAGATGAAAGTAGGAACTAGATCCTTCTGCTGTCTCTAAACAATTTCTGGGCCCATAACTTTCACTTCCTGCGCATGGCTATTCCTGCACATGGGATGGGATCAACCTGGCTGCACTCTCAG
>NW_010428485.1:0-4407 GCF_000710305.1 Buceros rhinoceros silvestris
AAGGGGGGGCAGGCTGGAGCAAGTACAATGATTTAAACATATGTGAAGTTTTGCAGCTCATTAATCTACAGCGTAAATCCCACAGCAGAAGTCCCATCACTTGCTAGGACTAGACAGGACAAAGCATGAAGAAAAAGGTATTCTGGAGGCACAAAGCTGTCAGAGGGAGCGGACAAACTGACCTGCTATGTTTTTGACATCCCCAGCGTTTATGCATGAACTGGAGCTGTTGAGTATTTTGTTCTGAGCAAATACAAAACGGATGCAGTCTTTAATCTTGGAGGATCCAGCAGTGTAAGTGGAAAGTTCCCCATTTCCACAGACCAGTTCAATAGACAGGCTGTCCACACATTGCAAAACAGTTCCCTGACCTGAGGAGTCTTAAAGGAGCAGATGGTAAATTACAATAGTCTTTAAAAAGCAGAAAAATTACAATAGCAAATAATGTCAAAACCAGGGCAAACTTAATGAGTTTTTCTGAGCACAGCACATTAGTGTCATTAGTTGTAAAGAGTTTTCCTGTACCACTTGGTAAGATATTTCCAGATGTACGTGAATGTGTTGTGAGATTACTTTTTTTTTAAGAATACACAGATACTGTAAAAAGCAGGCTATTTCTGAGCTACATCTGTAAATGCAAGGGAGTATATTCTGATGACGTGAAAACTCTGACATCTCATACTCAGTTGCAACATGGTGTCAGGCTTTGAAATCTGTGCCGAATGTACTGAAACTGAGACCATTTCATAATGATCCCACAATGCCCCCTCCGTCCATCAGGATCTGTTTCCTTCCACCACCACCTCCCTCCCCATGCCTGATGTCAGAGTTTTCCCTGCATCCTGGACCAGGATTCTCCATGGAGACCCTGCATCTTGGAAAACAAGAGAATTCTCCCATAAAACAGACATTAAAGCGATGGTGAGACAATCACTTTCTTGGGAGTAACCTTCCCATGGCAGCATACACTGCAACACAGTGTTCTTCTTCCTTTTCCCAAGCCTCTGCTCCCTACTGTAGGCAGCTTCCAGGTGCTGCCTGCAGACTTCGAGGCACTCTATACACCTCTGCCCCTCCAACACACACACACACACACACTCCTTCCCTCCTGCTCTTGGCTGTTTTTGCTGGGTTAAGCCATTGACCAGTGAGGTTGTGCAGGGTACATCCTCAGTTTTCAAGACCTATCTGAGCAAAGCCCTGACCAGTCAGTCTGATCCCAGAGCTGGCCCTGCTTAGGGCAGGGGTTTGACCAGACAGCTCTTGAAACCCTTCAGACTAAATTAAACCCTCTGATAAAACCCACCCCGGACATTACAAGCCAAGGCAAAAAACTATTGAGAGTCACCAATAGTTTGAGAGTGGCTGGCAGTCCTAGCGATGGGGACATCTCACCTGACTCGAGCCTCTTGAAGGTTCAGCATCTACACTGACTGCAGTTGTCCACCGCAGTCGTTGAAAGAACTGGTCACCACCGGAGCGTGATCCACCCCAATGCATCTCAAGCCCCTGCCTTAAGGCAGGGCAAATCCCTCTATATCCCTCTATCCCTCTCTAAATCCCTCTCCAGGACTGTATCAAGCAGTCTATGCAAACAGCCCGGGGTGGAAGTACAGCAACGAAAAATGGCACGGGATTTTGGAAGTGCTGCTTGGGCAATCTCACAAGCTTTACTGCTTCTCTTTTTCTTTTGCAGTGGAGAAGTAGAGACAAATTCTAAACCCCAGTTCTTCTGTCTCATTTTACTAGCAAAATCCTCACATTTCTTAGATGATAATCAGGGAGAAAAACAGTGACAGTCGAGGATATGATGTGCAGAGGAGAGTGGTGCTCTTAAGCCATAACTCCACTTGATGTGGTAGCTTCAAACAGAGTAGTCAAGTTAGAATGAGCTGTGCGGGTGATCTCAAATACTAGCCCGATTTCCAGATGTGCTAAGGCAAAGTGGAGTGTAATGTAAGTCCCTCCCACACCTTGCAAAATCAGACAGCTTTTATTTAGCTATCAAAATATAAGCAATTTCAGCACTTCATTTTGTGCACCCAGGATTAAGAAGTAATCCCTGTGACAGACCCGTCGTACAGTCACAGCACAAGCTTCCCTGGCTCATGGGAGCCCAGGTTTTCAGAAAAGGTCAGGGCTGAACAAGATCATCTCTTACTGGATAGTCTTTGAGCATCATACTATATTAGCCTTTTTTCCCTTTTTCTTTTTACATCTGTTCCTATAGACACCCGTAGCAGCAATGAAGCAATGCTGCTTCAGGCTTCAATTCATACCGATTCACAAATGCCCGCCACTGATCCCTTGGTAAATAGAACCGCAGTCCCTTGAATGCAAAAGATCTAAAGAAACTGCCTTTTAAGTTGCAGACCTAAAGCTGGCCCATCACAATGCTTTTTCTTGATGTCTTGCCTAGGATTTCTCTTTATTTTCCTTTTGTGGTTTTGTTTACTCATTTAAAGATTATCCTGGCAAAGGAAAAGAAAGAGATTTTATTTTTAGAAACATTTTATTTTTTTTAAGGATAGGAATGGATGTATCACTTTGAGCCTGAAGAGTGTACTCACTGCATACTATCCTCTGGTGCAAATGCAGTGTCAAAAAAGACTCTACTGGCATGTTTTTAAGCCTCTTGATTAACTTCAACAGGAGAAAGTTTTAAAATGGTGAAGTCAAAAACTGGTTTTATAATTTAAAGACTTTCCTAAAATGGTTAATTCTTTGCAGTGTGGTGCTTAAGCAACCAAAAAAATCTGTATGGGTAATCTATATATCCTGCATGACACAAAAAGGTAAATATTATGTCATAAAAATTATTAATTTTGCCATGGTACACTGCTAGTCACAACGAGTTTTAGCTCAGTGTGGCTTCTGCAGGCGACAGCAACTCGAAAAAGGAATTTAACACTGTGAAGTGTCTCTGTAACAGGCAGCGCAGAACCGAGTGGAGTGCCACTAATTATCAGCATCACTCTGCTGCCTGAAATTCTGGCAGGTTTTCCAGAACACTAACTGCTCTCTATAATACATTTTGATCACCTTACAGAATATAATTTTTTTTAAAGAAAGCAATAAACTGATGTACTAAGAAAGTGCTAGATGAAGAGACCCTTAGTTCACTCTGAACTCTTTTCCGCTACATCGCAGAGCTCATACCAGCAATAATAAGCCACACTTTGTATGCACTAACTCAGTAGCTGGAATTACCTTTTTTTTTTTAAAGAGCTTTGAGTGAAGTCTTAAACTCCAAAAGCAGAACTCTCCCATAACTGCAGAGCTTAGTGTAAATGCATAATCCTTGATATATGTGATCTTTTTGTCCCCTGGCCTGTGAACCAGAGGCTGGGGCTTTGCTGCTCCAGAGATGTGGCAGACTTCAGAAGAAGAATGGCAGTTTGACACCGTACTGTCACAGTGAAAGCGGGTCCTTCATGTGACCCAGCCTTGGAGGCTGATGCTCTGTACCCAATAACAGCTGAAGCTGCATCTGCCACGTTTCGTGGGCCCGCCACACCATGCTGTGTGACCAGCTGCCTCTGTTTACGCTCGGCCCCTCGCAGCCTTCTGGCCGGGCTGCAGCCAGCCGCAGCCCCGTGCTCCGGCGCAGGGCTTCAGATGTCGACATGCGCCAGTCGCAGCACCGCAGGACGCCCAGTGCATGGGGAAGGCTGGGAAAAGGTCTGCTGGCTCCGCGAGCTGTAAAGCGAAGTCGGCAAAGCGTCATAGCAAGCAGCCACTTTGCACAGGGAAAGTCAGGCTGAAAACTCCCTAGCAGTGAAAACGCGTGAGGCTCTGGGAGAGCTGCTGAAGCTAATCACCTTAAAATCTCTTTTTATTAAAAATAAGTTATCTGTGCTGCTCCGCAACAGCGAAGTCTTAATCAAAGCTGATAGCATTCTGTGCATCCTACAAATAGCGATAGCTAACGGCACTGCCTTCAGGCCGGCTTGCCATATAGCAGGTACAGGTACAAGATGACGCAGAAACCCCCGATACGGCAGGGCACCTAGTCTTTATCACAAGCACGGTAAACACCTCCCCCCCGCCACCTCTTTGGAGAGGAAGGGAAAGGACCCAATCCTGCAGTTTCAGCGTCACAAGAAGAATTCGTGTGATCAGACCCAGGTATCTTTCCATCTGCCAAGAAAACAAAGCGATTGCGCTTCATATCAACCCAACCCCTGCTGATTGCTGCTGTGACACATCACTTCCCCTTTATCCCTTATAGATGGCCCTGGGACCACAGGCAGGAATCCCTTTGACAGAAGATAATTTTATCTCCAACAGTGAGAGTTTTAAAGCAGTAATAAAATTGGTGCTGTCACAGAATCACAGAATCATGGAATGGTTTGGGTTGGAAAGCAGCTTAAAGATCATCTAATTCCAACTAGTTCCAACCTCCCT
>NW_010428485.1:4443-35350 GCF_000710305.1 Buceros rhinoceros silvestris
TGTTCCCACCCTCCCGGCCATGGGCGGAGACCCCTTCCACTAGACCAGGTTGTTCAAAGCTCCATGCAAGCTGGCCTTGAACACTTCCAGGGAGGGGACATCCACAACTTCTCTGCACAACCTGTTCCAGTGTCTCACCATCCTCACAGTGAAGAATTTCTTCCTTAACATCTAATCTAAATCTACCCTCATTCAGTTTAAGTTTAAAATGCTACCCCTCATCCTATCACTATGCTCCCTTATTAAATGTCCCTCCCCATCTCTCCTGCAGGCCTTCTTTAAGTCTCCCCAGAACCTTCTCTTCTCCAGACTGAACAACCCCATCTCTCTCAGCCTGTAGCCATAGCGGAGGTCCTCCAGCCCCCTGATCATCTTCACGGCCCTGCTCTGGACTTGCCTGAGCAGATCCATGTCTTTCTTACACTGGGGGCCCCAGAGGTAGATGCAGTACTCCAGGTGAGGTCTCACAAGGAGTAGAGGGGGAAAATCACCTCCCTCGACCTGCTGGCCACACTTATTTTGATACAGCCCAGGATGCAACTGGCTTTCTGGGCTGCAAGCACACATTGCTGGCTTACACTCAGATTTTCATCCACCAGTACCTCCAAGTCCTTTGCAGGGCTGCTCTCAATCCACTAATCACCCAGCCTGTGTTTGTGCTTGTGATTGCCCCATCCCACAAGTGCAGGACTTTGCACTTGATCTAATAATACGAGAATGCTAGACCTAAAGGCATGGGATGAGCCTTCCAGGAGGCAGGTCCCAGAACTGCCCGGCTCAGTGTGCTCTGAATGCTCCTGGGCTTGGTCAAGAGCACCAATCGATGCGCAACTGGTAGAGCCCTCCTGTGAAAAAAACCCAGAGTTGCACAGTGTGTGACTCAGTCCCTGCAGGGTGGCTGCAGGCATTGCTGACTCCTGAGCCTCTGCTTTTGACAAAAGTTTGATTAGTCTTGATCCCTGCTTTTACCTAAAAGGAAACTCAAAAAACACAAAGCATAGCAGAGTTTCCTTCAAATCTTCCTTTATGCATGACAGCAAAACTTCTGTCTCAGAAGTTTTTCTCTGAGTAAAAATCCGTGGACAATTTGGAGATTTTTCTTCGACAGTGATCCAAAAAGTCTTTTTCAAAATAAAAAAATACTTCTTTCACTATAAAGTAACTACTCCCACAGTCTTAGCTTCTCTGACTCCTTCGCTACCATTTCTGCATTTAAATATTATTTTGATGCTGAAGGATTACAGTTGAGAGCAGGTAGAATCAAGAATTTTTGCTAATTTTTGCTAATTTTTGCTTCTTTGTCCTGCTAGATTATGGAGACAGCAGTCTAACAATGATTAAGGGACACTGAGCTAAATTCCTCTTCTCCATAGCTCAGCAAAGTGTATAAAGAAAAAGCAGCTTGATCCTTGGTAATTCACCAGCATAGCACACATTTAAGGTAAATGCCACCACTCCTACGCTGAAGATGTAGTTAAGTAGTTGTCAATAAGAATGCAAACAGCAGTCAATCACCTAAACAGTTTTAAACATGTTATGGGAAGAGTGGTCACTAGAAATCCTGTTCGCAGTTCACAGCCCTAAAGTCAGCGGGTAGGACACCCTAAGGGAAGACCTGGGTCATTAGCCCTGGCTCTCTCATGGTGAGTGGCACCAACTGTCAGTCTGGGGGGAGGAAAACTCCACCTCCCAGAATTAGAGCAGCCTGAATTACAGCCCACCCACAGATAAAGCCAGGACAGCGGTGACGGTCCCTTACCCAGAACACTCTCTCCCAATCCAGGACACCCCAAGATAATTCCCTTTCGCAAGGAAAAGGGATGAGGACACACCTCTTCTAACTGCTGAGTGCAAGCTTGAGCCACCAGGTGCTGTGGCATCCTGCAGCCTTCTCCACACTCAGCACGGCAGATGACAGCCTGCTCTGCCCGACACACACACTTACACATTGGCAGGGGGAGGGAAGGGTGTTTTCTCAGTGCAGCTACAGCATTTGGGACAGGAGAAATCAGGATAACTCTTCCTGCTCTCCTCAATCTTAAAATAGTTTGCATTATTTACTTTTCCTCTCCAGAATGCTTGTATCTTCTATTTTATATGGTGCAATAGATGCTACTCACCTGGTACCCCAGGTTACTGGATTCCTGTAATTTTGAGAGGGGCATATTCATGATGTTCATGCTTTGAATACTTGTCACAACATGAAACAGAGAGTCAGATATTTGTTTCTAGCAGAATACACATTTAAACCACTGCCAGACTTTTCTTTAACAAAATTTTTTTCTTTAACAAAACTTTTCCTTTCACATGTCTAGACCCAGTCTTGGACGATCTTACAGTATAGTTCTGAGGGCATTCATCACAGTGGTGGGAGCCTCAGGTTCAGATTCATGTGGGCTCAAGTGGAAGTTAAACCAAATTTCTGGCTACTAGAAAAAAAGCATTTGCAAGGAAAACAGTAGCTATGCTCTGAGGAAGCCAGGTGAACCATAGCTAGGATGCAAGACTGACAGATCACGAGTCTCCGCTCAGCATGTCAGATCGAGCACGGAGATTTGGAGACATCCAGAGCACAGCAGCACCAGGCACACTTCTCAGCAGACATTTAGGCAGCTCGAAGGTTAGGTGGCACCTGATCACCTCAGGCTGTAAGTTTGGGAGCCTACGGGAGCAAGTGGCACCCAAGTCTTCAAAAGGCACAAACTGCTCACTCTCTAGTCAGAGACCAGGTCTCTAGGCTATGTGGTGAGACACTTTGGTGAGAATGGCAGGTACCCTCCATTGTGAGTTGTGTTCATGAAAAGAAAACATTACAGAGGGACCTTGTGATGAAGAAAGCAGATTAATTGAACACCTTGCCTCACTTTTACCATTAACTAACACTTTCTGAAAGAAAAAGATATCTAGGCTTTTTTCTAAAGGACATGGTTTAGTGCTGGACTTGGTAGTGTTAGGTTAACAGTCGGTCTTGATGATCTGAAGGGTATTTTCCATCCTAAATGATTTTTGATTCTATAATTAATCCCAGTTGAAAGTTTTGCTGAAAATTTTGATTTTTGTTCTTCACGTGATTACTGCAAAATGTCATTCAGAAGTCACCTTGAGGGTAACCAACCTCAAGTGGTATAAGCTGGCAATTATTCCTCAAGAACATGGCTATGAATATTTTTAAAAAATTAAAATAATTACAATCTCTTGAAGTCATAATTGTTGCACAAAAGCTAAGCAGTGGTATGCATTGGAAGGAGAAGTCAGACATTACTGTAAAGGTTGCTAGTATTTTCCTGATACTAATCCACATTTTGCAGTGAAGCTACAGCTTCCAGATGGCGAGGGAAGGCTGAACTTTGGCAATTAAATTAATCACTGATTTCAAACATGGAAGGTCACCTTCAGCCTTTCCTCCACCTAAACTTAAATTCCAGTGAAAAGAATGGGGAAAACAGTTCTGTCTGCTCAAATGTTATGTTGGGGGAAAAGAAAAATATTCACAGACTAAAATCTCAGCAAGGACAGAAATGGTAGGAGTAGCACAGAAACTAGAAGAGACAGATACAGCTAGAGCTTCACATCCTACAGATACAAGGACAGCAGGAGCGGAAAATGCTGAACGCTTCTGAGGATCAGATCTGAAATAGTGGCAGAGCCTGCTTCCCTCTCACCATGTTTCAGTTTTTAACCTCCACAACTGCTTTCTTTTGGGTTCATATTCCACATGTAGCAAAAAAGATTCAGGCTGAATAAGCACAGGTGAAAGTATAAATTTCTGGAAATCACTGCTTGTTAGCAAGAAGGAGTGAAGAAACGTGAATTACTCAGCACACATTTTGAGGATTGCAACCGAATAATTTGAAACAGTCCATGGAGTTTCCTAGAAGCAAATACACAGATGAATGGGTCCCTTGAAAACTATCCCAGGAGGCAACAGCTTACTATTTCTATGTAAATTGGTTTTAGAACGTCTTTTCCACCTCACCAAGGAACGGACCTTAAGGGTGAGCACCATTAAGGGTTGGTGTCACAGCTGCTCACAGTTTACGCACCTTTGTGAAGACGAGCTCACCAGCACAAGCCAGACTTCACGCATGCTGAGTGCCTGGGCACCAAAGTCCAACTTTACAGGAGTCATAACACTGTTTGCTCTCAGACCAGCATCTCATTTGTCCTCAGCAGTCACGTCTGTCACGCGTCCCATGGAGAACCCACCCGTGCGTTCAGAGGCATTGCTCATGTTACGTTGTGTGGGCTGGGCTGACGCTTCCAGCTCCACGCAAGCAGTTTGGATTGTCTTGCCAGAGTTCATGCAGCTGTTTACAACATGTTTTTGCAACACGCGAAGCTTCCTATGGGTCTGACTTTCACAAACCAAACACCTTCTGACCTCATACTGCTGCCTTTCAGACCTTTTTTATTCAAATCATTCACACTCTGAGTTTCACTCTAACCTTGCTGACCTCTTTCAGTTAGCAAACTAATTCAGCTGCCGCTACCTGTGGGTGGCAGTTGTTGTCTGCCTGGTTTGTTTGGGATGGATCTTCTGTTTTCATTTCTTTGACCAAATTTCTTCCTGGATTCTGAGCACTGATTTAACCTCCAAAGGCAACGCCCTAGCATTACAGGAACAAAACTGTTTTCACCGTGGCACTTTTCCACACTGTTTATTTTCAGATGTTTCAAAGAAAGCTTCAGGTCTAAGAGGATTTTTAACTGCTAAAGCCTACTCTTCCAGGTATTTTCTTATTTTGTTTTCATAGCTGACATCTTGCATGGAAAAAGAAAAAAAAAACACCTTTAAAATCTGAGAGGTCTTCACCATTCAGTGCTCAGACCATTGCAGAGCACAAGAACTGTTCCAACCGGCTAACACAAAAACCTGTTCAAAGTTGCAGTTCCCCATAGCAAGACTGAAATCCAACATTTTTTCCAAAAACAAGCTGCTACATACTACCCTCAACAAGATACTATAGCAGAGATTTTTTTGGAGAACAAACCTTGTTTGCTTACAGGCTGAAGGGAAGGATTGTTCAAGAATTTAGACAAGGTAAATTTCCTTAGAAGTGATTCCAGTGCCTTCAGATTTGCACCTGCCAACAGCTGAGCCTCCAGATTAAAATTAAAGTGTTGAATTTGGTCTGTACAACCTTTTCTGGCGTGGGGCATTCCTCTTCGAAGGACAGTATGGTTTATCCAGGCCACGATGACCCAGCTGCAATCCACTGCATCATTTATATTGGAGCTACAAGGTTAAGTATAAGGGTCTGCTTCTCCTCAGAGCAGTCCAACAGCCTTGAATTCTCCATGTGGCAGAGACGATCCATTTCAGCAAGCTCAGCTATGGGGAGAGAGTAGCTAAGACCTCGCGGAGATATGTTCTTCTAAAGGTTCAAGTCTGAGGGCTGTATGGTGCTTTTTAAGAACTCACTGTTTCAGTCTGGCTTTCTTAATAGTGTCTAACTGTATTAAGCTGCCACAGTACTGGTATCTCAGCACCAGAATTTTTGCATACTATGTTAAGTCATAGATTTCTAAAACATTTATGCTCCTGCCAGTTCAAGAGATTTATTCTGACAAGTGAGGAAATGATAAAAGAGTCAGTAAAATCTTCTACATCACTTCAATCACTCCACAAAAACACCTGTCTTTCTAGAAACTGGCCACACCTCAGTAAACGCGAGTCTTTACATATATTCGATTTTGATTCTGAGGGATTCCTTTTTAATACAACAGAGATATTAGGAATGACCTCTAAATTTCCTGAAAAATTAGCCATGCTGTCCTCCAGTCCTGCAATGACTTTCATATGATGCTTCCCATCTCCTGTTAAAAATTCACAGATGGACCATCCTTGTCCTTCCAATGCCTAAGAATAACTCCTAAGTACTGTTCCCAGGGGATTTGACTTAGTTTACACACATCTGCTGAGATACGTGTCTTTGAGCCTAGATTAAGTCTTTGTTTGGCTATATTTGAGCATTTGTGAAACTACTTGGCAAGAATGTCCTTATTTTATTAATTCAAAACATGTGCTGATTGTTGCCAGTGTGATCCGAACACCTCTGACAGAACTGTTGTCTTTCATTTCCCGTCTATTCACAGGCAGAAGAAAACCAATCACAGAAATGGTCAGCTACATTAGTCCTAAAGCTGTGTTCCCTCAGAGCCTCTCTTCTTTCAAAAAATAAAATAAAATAAAAAATCGACTGTTCTATTTTTGATCAAAGACTTTGCAGACTCAAATCTCTTCCTAACTAGGTTAGTAATGTTTTGCTTTATTAGCCCCTGTTTTAGTTTAATACCTGTTTTGCTCATTACATGCTATGCATCAGATGGGGGATGGTTCAATTAAAGCATTTTCCCTTATCTTTCGTGGCAGAGAAGAAACTAGGAAACTACAAAACCTAAGTTTGTGACTGGCTCTCCAGGAGAAAGGTGAGGATGCCGAGACCGTGGATGTAGCTTGCAAAAGCCAAATGTGTCTTACAAAGAGTGTAAGGACACAGCTGTGTCCCAGACTGCCTCAGCAACATAAAACTTACACCTTCCTTTTTGAGCGTAAACCACCCATAATGTCACGCAGCACAATCACAAGGCTGACATCACTAACCTGGCAGTGAGAATCTCTGCAGCCCAGCACCCAGTGTATCAGGGCTTGAAGTCTACACAATTTTGTGCTACATATCTGCAGTAACTTGTTGATCTGTTCTCCTCAGTAGGTCTCATCTTTCTGCACTAGCATGAGCTCTCTACCTCATTTTACTTCCATGTGCCATTCTGGCCGTTGACCAGAACTATGTTGCCCAGAAGAAGCAATACCTGTGTTTTTTCTATGGCACGTTGTGAGTTGTGGCCTTCTCTTGGTGGCTTATCAAGTTACTGCAGGCCAGCCCAACAACCTTCATCATAACATAAAATGTGCCAGCTCAGATCTCTCCTAGCAGGATTATTATTACTATTATTTTCACAAGAAAAAGGAAGGACGCACCTGTCTGGTGACTCAAGGAGCCAGTTCTTACCTTCTCCAGGAGCAGCTTGTAGTGCAGGTGGATGCAAAAGGCTGCTTGGGGGAAAGACAGAATCAGATTCCTCCTCCCCGCTGTGCCCCCACCTACTCCTGAGGTAAGTGTCAAAACAGAGTAACAAGACTGTAACAGCATCAGTGAGGGCAGGCTCAAAGCAGCGGCGTCATGGCTGTCCTGACATAGGCGGCTGGTTACTGTTCACACCCCTCCAAGGCAAGGACAACCCTGGCACCAGGGCAGTAATCCCCGTGCTCTGTCACTATTGCACTGTGACAACAAGCCTGCTTTGGGCAGATTTATCCTTTCCCTAAAGGGTTTCCCACAGCAGAGTTTTTATCATGACCTAAACAGCAGCTCCAAGCTCAGGCACAGGCCAGCACCAGGTCATACGAGGTGCTACACAAGACGGGTCAAAGCAATGGCCTCTCCTCCAAACAGCAAGCAGAGGATACACGCAAATAAAAGCACAGGATGCTGTGCATCTACAGGGCTCCTAAGAAAGCTGCTGGGGGGTTTGTAGAAACAAATAGTTTATGGTTTTTATGTCTTGCTTTAAAATTTAACATAGCTGATGTCACAGGAAGCCCAGCCCAGGGAAGTCAGAAGCTTTGAGACCTGCATAACCCCTTGCACTTAAGCACAAAGAGCAAGCCTAGGCTAGCTTGTTTCACTAGCCACACTCTGCTTGGCACAACTGTGGAAAAGCAGCTCTGTGTTCACTTGGTGGGAAGAGCTCTGTCTGGAGACAGAGTTGTTCTAATAATTAACTGGAGCTGATGATTCCAAGCGCAGATGCAACAAGACCTGCCCTGTTCAGACCAGTTTTGGGAAGCATTACCCATACAGGGCTGGTCCCTTCTCAATGTACCTCAAATTCTAGAACTGAGACATTTTCTTTCTGTTAGCTGTATAAGTGCAATACTATGTATTTTTCACTCCATGCATTGTTTGTGTCACATTTTCCTCTGTTTACAGCACTTGCTATTTAGGAGTGTTAGTAAAGTTCTTTCAAATTTCCTCGTTTGATGTACTTGGTTTCCGTGAGAAATTCTCATATCCAGCTCAATCTGAGGACCAACAGTAGTGCCTTCACATCTTATCCCATCTTTAAATCAGAATGAAAATATTTTTAAAAAAACAACCCAAAGCTCTTCCATTCCCTCAAATTCTTAAGCATTCTGGTCAGGAGCTGTTTTGCCAGCAGTAGGTTAATAAGTCACAGGCAAGAGTGTCAAACGGGATGAAATAAAGCTCACTGCTTTCAAAGCATTAAAACAAACTTCTTTTATTTTACCTCCCCATGCCCTGGGGTGGCCATGTTCCCCTAGCACAGGGTAACCATGCTGCAACTGTCCCTGTCCCAACACTCCCACCTTGCACTGGAGGAGAGAAGAGCAGGCAGACCCCACACTCCTATCCAATTTCTGTATGACTTGAATTGCTGCTCTTAGCACCTCTTTATTATTTTAATTACTGCTGGAACAAGCCCAGATACCTGGGTATGTATCAAAAAGTCAATTTTTAAATAAGGACTTGTTGCATTGAAGTCATTATTTAGCATCACGAAGGCCCAAACGGTTCCCCCATAAAGTCCATCTTCTTCACTGATAAATGCTGCTAACAACTATCACAGCTCGGAGGGTAGAAGGGGGCTTAGAGAGGAAGCATGGATGTGCTGTGGCTTTGCGAGGCTCTCTGAAAGACCAACTGACAAGTGCTCGGTTGTCTGCCATGACCTCCTCCACTGTCCCCATCATGTAAGCAGAGCAACAGCAAAGGTGGCTTGGAACCTAGCAATTTTCTAGGCTTTGGAAAGACTGGCATCACATCCCATAGAGTTGGGGTGAGTTGTTTATCTGTCCCTATACTGCCTCAGATCCCAGCCCCTGAAATGGAGGAAAGAGCAGTTCTTTACATGCCAGGGCAGATGCTGCAAAGATAAACCTGTAGTTCTTGTGGCAACAGTGACCTGTGTGAGAATACGTGTGACCCGCCAAGCTCACTATCACACTTGCACACCAGGTAAACATTTGCCTTCTCGTGTCCCTCTCCGGAGCACTAAACAAGACCTACAGCAAATGAGAGACCAGGTTATAATGAGGTGGTGCATAGCTGCAGCCAGAGGAAACATCGCAGAAAGCAAAGGACACGGGAGCTGCCAGAAGCAGTGGAAGAGGAGTGGATGTTTTGTAGGCGTTCAGCTTGCAGCCGTAGGGGAGGGTGTTACCCGGTCTTTTATACCAACACATGGCACTTTCAGTGTGACTCCGTGTTGGCTGTTGTGCCTCCAGAAAAGCAGAGAAGGAATGTAAGCTCTGGCACACGAGACTACCCGTCCATCCTTTGGAAGAACTGATGGGAGCTTTTTGTACGCCTGCCAAAGGGAAAAAATAGCAGCACAATTTACCTGGGAACAGATGGGCCTGCCTAGGCAGCCAGCCTTAATTAACCAACAAGACAACTTCACAGCCTCTGGCTGCGGTGCATTGCAGAGGCCTCGACGGAGTGGCGCAGGGCAGTAGACTAGCCAGCAAAGAAGCGCCGAGCCAGGAAAAGCCCTGGACTCAGCACAGTAGTGCGAGGGCAGCCGGTGAGTCAAAGATGTCACTTGTTCTTTGCTCTCCCTGCTGCTCCTCCATATCACGCTGCTGACACCGCAGCCTGGGGCCGGCACTCGGGAGGAGAGGAGGCAACCCAAAAGGCCAAGGACGTTTCCCTTTCAGGACAGGGAGGGAAAGCGGCACGCTGCGGTGCCGAACCTGAAAGCCTGCCAGGAAAATGCCCCCGTCCCGGCTGCTCAGACGAGGTCACCTGTGGTGCCTTGTGCCATCTATTTTCTCAGTTTTGTCAGAAGTTAGGAGTTGCAAAGTTAATTTGGAAGCACTCAAAGACAAATAGGGAGGGGGAAAGGGAAGGAGCACAAAGGGATTGCGTTTGCAGTGCTGAAGGAAGCTTTCTCACTTGACCAATTAACAATTTTCTCTTCAAGTACCAGCTCGTACATGGTTCTTCCTCAGCAGCTCTTCCTGCCAGGCTCAGTAACCGTTAGTGAGTCCCCAGGCATCCCTTTCACAACAGTACATGTTGCTCAGAGATGGCTGAGACAGCGCCTCCATTTCAGACTTTGCATTTGCTGGCTTTCAAACTCACACATTAAATTTCTTACTCTTGCCCTCAACCTCTTTCTCGGCTTTAAAAAGAAAAAAAATCATTTTAAGGACTCTCACAAATATCCCTCATACATTTGAATTCCTAGACAGGGAAACCAGTGTATTTTTGCCTTTAAAATGATGGCACATACTCCTTTTCTGCACGCAACTCAAACTGGCTAGATTTAAAATTTTAAAGCTATGCTCAGAATGAAATTGTACATAATTAAATCTGTGTATGGGACCTGTTGGGAGTTACGCAGGGTTTTGTTGAATCAGCTGTTGGAATGGATGGATGGATGGACGGATGGACGGATGGATGGATAGATAGATAGATAGATAGATAGATAGATAGATAGATAGATAGATAGATAGATAGATAGAGCAACTGATGGGTTTAAGACGAGAGACCAGCACTGGTTCACAAATAAGACAATTTGATCTTTTATACATATTTCTGCATACACACATGCATATCCAGCTCTGTATACTCAAACACATACAAAGACTGAGGATTCCACTTTTCCCCTTATTCCTTCTCCTATTTTTAAGAAGTTTTTTAAAACTCTCATAAAAGTGCTGCTGATTAGACTCAGACTGTTCTGTATATTCAACCCGTGAATCGCTGACTATGCAGCACAGGGCTATCTATAATTTAACTTACAGATAATCCAGAGGGCAAGTACAATTCTCCATCTCTACCCTACCGTGTGTTGATGTCCTGCCAGTGCCGTATGTGTGTCTCAGTGGAGGCTCTTTCTCTATGCCACACCTGGTTATGTTTGAGGGGTCACATTCACTTTGACGTGGAACCTTTAAAAGCAGCTGGAAACTATTGTTCCCAGAACAGTAATTGTCAGAGCACATCTTTTCCTACAGACTCTGCTTAGCCACACAAAATGTTTGCATCCACGCAGCCAAAGCAAAACTAAGAGTAGGTACACTAGTTTCTGTGATTACCAGCTTAATCTCCACAATACATGAATAGAGTAATTTCAGAATCTCTCTCCCTTACCAGTTATACTGGTAAGTTATACTGCTCAGTTATACTTACTTGCATAGTCATAAATGGGTAGCCAGTTAGCTGAAGACTTTTTTTTCCTACAGAAATCAGACCACTGGGTTTTGAGCTAATCTTTGCATTTAAGAAAGTGTCAACTTCCTTTGAATGTCTAGGATTTTTTGTTAAGCAAATAATGACATTTCTAATATGCTGAGTAAAAGTTAATTAAATACTAATTGTTTATACAATTTAAAAGATTAAGAATATTCCCTTCTCTGTTAAATGCAGCTGAGCACAGCTCTCTCTTACATGATGAGCAGACATCAGGGCAATGTGAAGATAGTCTTCCCAACCTAGGCAAGACAAGCCCAGTACTTGCAGGCCAAACACATTCCGGTATGTTGCAGTCAGCCAAAAATATGAAGAAAACATCATGAAAAGAGAATACATTATTTCTGAGACCCTTTCTTTTCCTCAGATCTCTGTGATTGGCCTTGCATTTCAAATAAGCTCATAGCATAAGACTATGGTTAGAGCCTTTGGACAGACTGCTTTGGGTCTGGCAATATCAGGAGGGAGCCACATTTAGATGTAAAAGAAATTGTCTTTTATCATTCCCCACAGCCAGCCTGATGTCCATACCACATGGAGGAGTTTTAGCCCTCCCACTTACCTCCCTCAGGCAACTCTTAAAAAGCAACACACAACTCCTGATCATTAATGATTCATTATCTGTACCCCTCTCTTTCTCTCTTTTGTTCTAACTGTCACAGTGTAGTTCTTTGTCTATTTACTGTGTATTATTGGCCAATAACACTTTGTAGAGTCTTTAAAAAGAGCTGTTTACTCAGAGTCAATAACACATTCATCCACGAGGAGTTAATGCTCTCACATACACTAAGGGGGACAGTTTCGGAGGCCTGCACAAATCCCACAGCATTGTTCATGGGGATTTGTGCACAAACTTCTGCTTACCCCTCCTTGGAAATCTACATTTAATTCCATTGTGTATGGTAATGAGAGTGCAGTGTGCTAACGCTTCCATGGCTGGTAACCCAAACATCTTAACAGAATATATTTTTATGTCATTGTCAGTCATTGATCAGGTAGTTGGTTGGCTTTAGTTTGATAGGACAAAGCTGAAAGTTTTATCTGCAGCTGAAGAATTCCTGATTAGGAGAAATACTGAAGGAGATACAATCCAACTAGAACAACGTGCTGCAAATCACCAAAGAATATGTGCAGCAACAGCAGCAGTCCCATGCCCAGTAGCAAAGAGGAGCCTCCCGGACTAACTGTACACAGCTTGTGTGACAGGTTCAAGAGATACACACTTATCACTGGGAATCTCCATCAAAAGAGACCTTGCACAACAGCAAACCTGCCAAGTTTGGAAGGAATTTTCAGAACCACGGGAAACAGCACATTAGAAACCTGTATATCCTAGGCATGTAGAGAAGACATCTTCATGGCACTATGCAGATTTTACACCCACTGCAAAGCCCTGCACTTCATTACTGCCCCTACTCCGTAATGAAGCAGCAGTGTTTTCCCTACTTGCTCCACACCTCAGGAAGAGCTGGGCTAACTGAAGACACCTCTTCTCTTTATCATCATAACCACGCTATATATAAACCTACAAACTCACAAAGGGCTTCACAGGGTAAGAGGGCAGATAAAGCTCAGTCAGAGCTTATCAGAACACCAAATTACCAAAATAGGGACCAATACCAGTACCTTAATAAACTCTCATTTCACTTGAGTGTGTCTATTTCTCATCTTCTACCTTGATCCAAGGAAGGCCAGCATTAGAAATCTGGACTTCACCACGGGCAAACTGGAGGTCGAATTTAGCAAAGACAATATAGGGGTTACTGTAAGAGGACTTCAGGCTTTTAGCCATGGTTTGCACGAGCAGTTTATGTACATTCCACTGGAAAGAGTTGCTGAAAAGGAAAACCAAGGAGAAACATACCCTCAGAAAAGATAAATCTGCATATTAAATATATATACTTTATTAAACTTACTTGATTTAAAGCATCATACACACAGATTGTCCTAAGCATTGTCCCTATTATATGCCACTGTAACTGTTAAAGTGAAGTCATCAAGCCAAAAGCTTGAAATTAACGCTTCGGGAAGGAACTGCTGGAGGACTCACTGTTAAATCCCAAATATGAGGGATTTATCATTAAGCATTTGAGAAAGAATGCATCAAATCCCTCTGATAAATTCAGTGGATTAAAGCTAACACAGAACTATTAGATTTATCAATGGAAAACACAATAGAGGAACAGACAAGGGTTATTTCTAAAGAGTAACCATCTTTTAACATACCTCCAAGTTAAAGCAATGACCTTTTTGAAAAAAAAACGTGGACTCTGGGCATGATATGTTCAGGTAGTTACAGCACAAGAATAAATAATACAATGAAAATTATTTCTTCACTTATCTTCTGAATTAAAGTGTATTTTCCTCCAAGAAAGAAATACAATCTCTTCACAGAAAAAGCCATGAAAACAAAATGCAACTAAGGAAACTAGCATTTTCTCGACCAAAAAGAGCTTCTTCTCTTGAATCCTATGAAGTATTACAAGTAAAAAGACTCTATCACATCCATTTTCTCAAGAAACATGATGTGCATTGTTTTAAAACTACTATTTCACAATATGTACAAACATTTTAATGATCAAAATCCTACTAAATAATGCAAGATAAAGTTTCTTTGATTTGAGCCACACAAGAGGCCACACTGGTGAATCACTTATGTTATGGATGTGGAGAGGATTAAAAATAAACAGGCGATAAAAAGAATGCCTTAATTACAAACACATATTTATGAGACAGGATAACTCTCACACAGACACTGAGAAATATCTTAATCCCAAAGAAGTTCCAGTGGTGTTAATTTATGTCTACCAAATTTTACATTTTATGGCAGACCTCACCTGATAGAAGAGCTGTAAAAATTATTTACAAACTGTATCTGGGATAAAAGAGAGTTAAAGACAGAAAACTTCTTTTGGAAAGTCAGCATCATTATTTTCATGTCACAGAGAAGAAACCGCGGCATATGGAAGTACAGATCAGCAAGCAAGTTAAGAGAAAGGAGAAGACCCAAGGTCTCCCAAGTCCAAGGACAAGACACGTGGGCTTATCATTGCTACACAAAACCCAACAAATACCAATAAACCCACCTTACCTGTCTCTGAAACTTCTGGGAACCCTTTTACAACTTCAGATTTTCATCGGCGGTAACACAAGGACAATTTAAACAACTTTACAAAAGGATTATTGGAACCGATTGCTTTGTGGTGTCCAGCACCATATTTGCAAGCATAAATATAGATTAGGGTAAAATTTATTTTCAAAGCAAATAGATGCTAAGGTTTTTTTAAAATCAAGTTTAAGAAATTTATTTAGTTCATTCTTTTGTAACTTCAGGAGCTGTAAAGCTTTAGCCTTTGAAAACTATCTGTTCCTTCGTTTATTTTAATCCTCTCTGGATTTCCATCCATAATTTAGAAGTGTAAAATGAGTTGTTTATGCAAACAAGGAAAATGATAGCTTTCTAATTTTATATGCAGAAACATGACATTCCACTACAATGCACTATTAGCATGATAATACTTTGCACATTTATAGTGGCTTCCATACAAGGAATTCAAAGTGCTCTGAAGAAACTGCCACTTTGGCCATTCAAATTTATATTGCCAAATCAGCTAGAAAAATATGTTTCTACAAGCTTTCGACTGCTCTCACTTAAATAAACTGTATTTAACATAATGTGAATGCTTTATAATTCCAACTGGTCCAAAACCTGTTGCTTTTGAATAAATGCTATATGCAAATCAACATTTAATTGCATACTAGTTTTCTGCAGCTCCCTGCAACTTTACAGATGTTCCAAATAGCTCAATGGATTGTATAAAAGAAGGTCGTGGTTAAGGGTTGTCTTGCTACAGGGCTAGATGCACCAGCAGGTCCTGCTAGAGACCTGTGCACCTTCAGTCAAGCAGAGACTGTGGCAGTCCGTAGAGGAGCACTTCTCTTACCCTGCACCCAGCTGTCATCTGTCTGTGTGCTGTGGTTAGATGCTATTTTCTTGGCAAGCTGCTGGCTGTAGAGCTGCCATTCTTGTCTTTGCGAAGCACTACGTTCCATTTACTTCATAAGGAAACAAAAAAGCATTGTCATTGATGCTTACGTAGCCCTCTATCTTGTATTTCAGAAGAGACGGGGAAAAAAGGAGATTTTCAAATATGGTTGAGTTTTACAGGTACCCAACTCGTATCTGACTCTCACTGACTTCCACTGGGACCTGAGTGCCTTCTGAGATCTCCCGCATACAAAACACGTATGAGAGCTGATGCAAAAAGGAATGCAATGTTGACCCCACCAAGCAATCACTTCGACATTGCAAAAAACTGAATGAACAACAGTGATCTCAACTCACCACCACAAAAAATAACGCCAATACAAAGAGTGACCATCTGTCATCCCTATGACATGAGTCTGTAGGTAATGTTCTGGCAAAGCAATACATTTCTAAGAGCACTTGATGAAGTTTCCTGTATCTAGAGTAACAGGAGATACATATATATATATATATGCATGTGTGTGTGTAAATATGTAAAAACATAATTTGATTTGTTTTTAATCTGGGCTAATGAAAAAAAAAAAGGTAATTTAATTCCTCAGCCTTGCAAGCCTGACGCAGTTTCAGAAGCAGCTTACTCTTGAGTCAAAGTTGTGAAGGAAGTAACAGCTCTGAGTGGCAAGATGCTGCTTTGGGTGCCTCTCTTGCCTTAGCATCATTGCCTACCCTGTTTCTGCTGCTTTAGAAATGACACAGCAAAAAGTCTCCCCACAATAGCACTAAAATCCTGTGTCTTCCCTACTATACACCTGTCAGCCCTTCAGTCACTGAAATGATGAAATGTCACAAGCCAGCATTAATATGCTTCAATTTTGTCTCAATTTCTTCCTGTCCCCTTGTTCTACAGACCTTTCTCCATACCCCAATCTGTGCCTTACTGACATCTACAAGACCCCTCCCTGTCCTAACCAACACACACGAAACTCAGTTACATTTTTTTCCTTTCCTTTTCTTTTCCTTTTTATTTGTTGTTGTTTTGGATTATTTTTTGTTGTTGTTGTTGGCTGGTTAGTTGGCTTGGTTTGGGGTTTTTTTTTTTGTTTAAGACCAGAATATGGATAACCTGTACTCCAGATATGGTGGTCCCTATTTTCTCGATTTAGATAATAAGGTCTTTGAGTTTGAAACTTTGCCTTATTTGCTAATACACAGTGGGGTACGATGCTTACTTGGAGATGCCATCTGTGGGATGCCCTTGTTTTATACACTACCAGCAATGCACAGGTTCAGTCTCACCTAGGAACTTCAAAATGCATCTTACAAGCTAGCAAGAAAGCCAAATCTCTGTTTCCAAGGCCTTCTGTTCTGAAAAGCTCCCAGGATTCAAAACCAGGGATCAATAGATGGCGTTTGCCAGCTAGTTTCTATTCTCAGTTAAGCTCACCAGTAAAGATGTTGCCTTGTCCCCCCGACAGCCAGAACTATAACCATCCACAGGGAGAATTTGGAGATTAAGGACAGCAACTCAAATTCTTGTGGCAAATAAGAGAGTGACAGGAACTGCACATAACCCATCCCACAGGAGAGTGAGGGAGCACAGAAACCCACAGGGGCTGGTGACAGCCACATCCACACAATACAGCGTGCACTCCTGTCAGGTCTCCCAGGCAGATGTTACTGTCATGTTCAGGCGGATTTGGGCAGCTCCTTAAGGAAGGAGGCCAGGGTGAGATGCAGCTGAGGGACAGCAGGCTGTTTTCCTGAAGCTGATGCTTTTCCTTCCCCTGAGGTGTCCTGGTGGCCCATTGCACAAGGAGCTGCTTCTTCCATCCCTCAATGAGAAGAAACTAAAAAGTTTTCAAATTCAAACATCAGCAGACTCCATCAGGCCCTTAAATGTATTCAGGTGGATACTTCTGAAAGCAACGCGAGTTTTTTGCCCCTAAGACGATTTAAGAAGTTGGGCCACATAGTCTTACATTTCCTTCTCTTGCGTTTTCATTTTTGCATTTCCTCCTTTCTGAGCCCTGTGTCTACCAGAAGTAAAGAATGATCATTTAAACCAAGAAAATTACCAGCAGAACGTGTCTTACATCCACTCCACTGCTCACTGTTATCTTGACTTTTCCTGTCCCACCATCCAAGAGACAGAACTACCTCTGTTTAGTACAAAGCAACTACTGAAAATTAAAATAATTACCTACAAAGATTGTACATGTTTCTTTCATCTAATTAGATAATATGCCCAGGTGTTTAGCACCAAGGCATCTACTCCTTAATTGGAAAAAGTCAAGGACAGAAACTAATTAGCAGCATTAATCAAAAGCAGAGGTCTAATGATAATTAACAACACATCCCTCCTACAAACCCAATCCCTTTATTATAAGGTGTACCAAATAGTAAAATTCAATGAATGGAGTTCATTGGAGTTCTACAATAAGTATTTCCAATTGCCATCTTCTGGCAAAACTACACATTATTTCCCCAAAATAATGAATACTAATCAGACTGAACAATGCCATTTTTCACACAATGGCTGTAAGCAGTTTTCCCAGTACTTCGAAAAAAAAAAAAACAAAGAAAAATCAAATTCCTAGCTAACTCTCCATATTATTGCAGCCACTGAGTGCCCAATGGCCAGAGAGGTCTGTGCTCTTGCTGGGACAAAATGCTACCTACCATACTCAAGGAAGTGCTCACACCAGCAAAAAAACCCCCAAACAACCAAAAAACAAACAAAAAAACGCAGACAACAAACAAAAACAAGGGGAAGGGAAACACTGAGTCTTGCTAAAGTGGTAATTTTGCAACTCTCCACAAGCACAGGAGGTTACAGGTCTTAAAAGTGTCAGCAAAACCAAACATTTGTTAAATAAAGAACTGATGGGCTGCAGCAAAAAAACATCACACCCACTGCCCTCCTGCAAAAGCCTCCAGAGAAAGCAGAGCTGGAGGGGCAATTCCCCCTCTCCAGCTGTCCCCTTTAGCCCTGCCTTTTAGGAAACTCTACGGTTTTCCCAGAGTGTCAATACAGTCATACACATCCCAGAACACAATTTAAATTTGTCTGCTCAGGCTTTTAGGTTTACTGGTGTTCAGTAAACTGAGGCTGCACTAGATTTGCACGAGGGAGAAATTGCTGGGTTGTCACATTAACTAGACTCCTCTCTTCGCTGGGACTCTCGTGGGTCACTTCTTCCACCCTCCCTCCATGCTTCTACACAAACTCATAGTTTAAACCTGTTCTTTTCTGGGCTTCCTGTTACAGAGCTAATAGAAATGCATCTTCATGGCAAGCTAATAATTATCATCCCATGTAGAAACAAAGTCTGCAGCTGGTTACTGCCAGCTGAGCTGCAAATTACATTATTATAATATTAAAAATTATTTTCATTGTTTCTGACATGCCATTAAGTGATTACTCACAAGAAGGAAAGCATCAAGGGAGGGAAGACATTGGAACAATGTGTTTGGCTCAGTGTTTGAGACGCCAGGAGTTAACACTGTAAGAACACTCTAAGAACACGAAAAACCTCTGTCCACATCTGCAAAGCCTACTTCCCGGATCCACCACAGCACATTTTGAACATGCTAGGTAATTTCCAATGCCATTCACTTGCTCTTTTCCCATCTACGCAAACACTCCCGTGAGGCAAAACATCTCACCTGATTAAAAAGTTAAAAGGAGTAGCCAAAACCCAAGGAGAACTGCGGAAATCTTTGCACCAGACTAACATGCAGGCCCATCATTTGCAAACAAAACGTGCAGATCCTGACAGGTTTTGGAGGCTGAAAATCCCACTGCTGGGCAGTGGAAGATTTTTCATTCTACAGTTTTAAGGCCCTTTACTCACACGCACTCACATGAGATTTAATAATCTCACTTCTTTCACTTAGCTCATTTGTGCAAGTAAACCCAAGGATGTATCTAAATGCTTGCAGGGCTACAGTAACACCAAAGTTTCATCACCTCAGTTTTGCAACCATATTGTGGTTTGTGTGCATTTCCTGTTTGGAGCGGTGCTTGTCAAATACTGAGAAAAATTTCCCAGAGGTCTAAACCACCAGCTTTACAGAAGCCAAAGTTTACAAAAGGCAAAACAGAAAAAAAACTCCAAGGTACAAGTCTTCAGTGTCCCTCAAATCAAGGTTGCTGGGATTTTTCATTCTTTTGCACCAAACAGAGCTGCTAAACACCATATTTCTCCCAAAAGACTACAGCAACGGTAGACCGTTACTGAACAACACCTGATACAAATTAAATCTACCATTCTGTCAGCCCACTGCAGGTCCAACACGATCTTTTTATTATTTTAGTATTTCTGTGGTACGTCTTAGTGAAAAGACAAAGCAAAACAGGAAAAATATGTGTTCATTTCATTTGGCGTGTGAAGTAAGAATAACTGCCATCAATATTGATTAACCCCTGGGGACACCACTGAATTTAAAACCTGCAGACAGTGAAATCCCAGCTGACGCATGCTCTGCTTTGAGTAGCACTTATTACATGTTTCCATGTTTATATTTAGCTGAGAAAACTGTGAAACTAATGGTCCCACACTGGGAATAATATGTTATCCTATGCTCCAGGATTGTGCATTTTCTGCAGCTCTCTACCCCTACCAGGTGCTAATCAATGACGGGTTGATTACAGTTCTTCCAAAATTGAGTATTCTGGGGAAAAAAAAAAATCTGAGTGTTTAACAGCTCCAGAAAGCATTGGATAGTCTTCTGGCTTAGTGTTGTTTTTTAACGAACACAAATCACCAGAGACCAGATTCTGCACCACCCTACTGCAAAACCCTCCGAGGTTAATTGACTTCACTGAGGTGGCATGAGCTGATGCAGAATTGGCTTAACAAGTCTTACCTATATTGATTTAGTTATTGCACTACCGGCAGTGAAAACTATGACCCAAATTCACTGTTAGCGCGATACCAAATCAGATCCCCGCTGAGTTACAGGAGGTACCAAGGCATCAACAGCTAACAGAATCATTTTAATAAAGAGGACAAGTTGTTACTACTATTAGCCAGGCAAATTAATTCTCTTTGATCTGTCTTCCAATTAATAAGTATTAAAGCAGAATTTTTTCACATGTACTTTAAATTTAAACTGTACGACAACTTCATCCATGTCTTACTCCATGCCTAGACATAGCTGTTTCACTGGAGCTTTGTATGAAGGTTCTCATGGTATTTTCATTACACTCAGTTCTGTTATGTGATGACACATTATTGTCTTCAGTAACGGGAAGTATTCATTAGAGTAAACATTTTAAAAGTAAGAAAATATTCAGTAAATGTCCTAATTTGTTTTGTTTGTTGTTTTGTTTTTTATGTGAGACTTCTCTGTTTGTATTATAACTACCTCACATGCAGAAAAGGAAAAGGGGCATGCTTATTCAAATAAAGTAATGAAACACCAACATGATTTTAAATTAAAGCTTCCACTATTAAAAAAGAAGAGATCTAAAGTACTTAATGTGCATCTGGCTTGCAAACAGACATGTTCAAAGCACAGAGATGTAGTCCCGTGGAGAAGAGTTCATATATTAACTTGTTTGTACAAAAACTGTCTTCACATAGTTAGTATTCCTAGTAGTAGAGAAAATGGATTTGGATTTATTTTGTACGATGCACTTAGATTAAGCTGTAAAAATAGGCAGTAATAGGTGGAAAAGTCCTTTGTCATTACATATAAGAAAAAGTTGCAACCTGTTTTTTTTTCTAAATTTTAGACTTCAGAGATCACCATCTTTAGGAAAGGCGGCGTGTAACTTCCTGAAAGCTTAATTTAAAAATGGGAAATTGCCACATCTTTCCAACTAAAATAAGTGACCCATCTAGAAGCATAACTGTGCCATTGTAAGGCAAAAATAAGCATGATTTCCTGCCCATCCATCTAGGAAGTGTATATATACACGGTCCTCATGCACAGCAATCGCTATAACTATCCTAGAACTGTGAAATACTGAATGAACTATACTTCACTGTACTTGCTCAAACCTTTCTTCTTAATTCCTCACTAGTGTTCAGCAAAAGTTTCAAAGCAGGTATACGGTATATTTTAAAGTGCTCTCTTTTTCATAAGAAAATTGCACTGTGTGTGATAGACAAAGAGCAAAGCCAGGGGCAGGTACTGTCTAGGACTTTTTTCATATCTGTCATATAAAGTAGTGCAGAAACTTAAACTTTTGTTGAGATCACTTAACACGTGGTAAGCTGCCAATGCTGATTATCCAACCAGAAATGAAAGGCTTATTCAAACCTTCATTTTCAAATAGCGACTGTATCTTAGAGAGCACACAGAAGTCACTATAAAACAGAGAAAATTATTCCTGTCTTTAGTTCTTTTCTTACAGAGTATGGGACAGATCTCAGGGTGAAAAGTATTTACTAGACTACAGGGAGTCACCATTCCTCTTCTACATCTCCCTAGTCCAAGAAGGGAGGTACAACATCATGTTTCCGTTTATGATTCTCTACATAATAAACCACGTAGAGATCAAATTAAATTAAATTTTGCAGATCGTGGTAAGCGTGGATTCACTCTGGCACCTGCATATCCCCTGAGAAAATTATCAAGGTTACTTAAGGCAGCAGTTTTTAGAGCAGAGTTAGCAGGTTCTCTAGAATAAATGTTGAAAGGTAATATTTGTCATTGCTGTTACAGAAGTGTCTCAAAATCCCAGCCAAAGATCAGAAGTCATTAGTAGTCAACTTTTATATGACCATGCCCTGACAGCTATCTTTACTCAGAGAGCTCATTACCTACATGATTCACAATACAACATGGGCAGGATGCAGTGCAAGGCGTGTAAGACAGAAGAAGCAGAACCCGTACAGCAAGGAACTGCACAATCCAGTTGTAGAGGTTTAGGAAAGGAAAAGATCTGATGGACAATCCATTTTCTGCAAAGACGAAACAGAACCTTTCCCTGTGCAGTTAAATTGCCACCAGGTCTATGCAACACCGAGTTTCACATTTCTTGGCACGCCTGCAGATTTTACTTCTCCTTGCATGGCTGTCGTATGTAAGAACTCGGTTATACTCCCGGAGCCACTATGCCTATTAAACTCACGTGGAGTTTGGAGCCTTCACAGTAACTGAAACTCTACAAGGAGCCTCCAGAGGCACTGAAACAGCCCATGTGCACAAAATCCTGTTATCCCTAAGCATACCTGGCTTAGATGTCCCGCAGTCTGAGTCTGTCCTCCTGATTCTGCAGCCATAAGGACATAAGCTCAGTCAGAGTTTATCATACCTGAAATTCAGGTATATCCGTCCTGTCTGCAGGAACACAGATTTATACAAGCATGATATGGGATTCCATGTTGAGTGATCATAGTTACGGAGTGAGTAATGCGGGAATTCTGCACAAAATGCCAAGATGTTTGCAAGCACAAGATTCCCATGTTACCTCTAGGAGTGGAGATTCCTTGAGTTGCCATAAAAAATGGCTAAACGGGGGAGTCCTGTGAAGATAAGATGGCCCCGTTTTGGCTAAGTGAAGAAAGCAAGCAAAGGTTGAAGATCCCAGTGTCCGAGCAAGGACCTTTGCCTGATTAACTGCAACATTAATATTGAAAATCACGCCTCTGAATATGAGGGGCTAATGAGCCAAAAGCTGTGCATGCTAAACACATAGGACTATGTTACTCAACTTTTCACCCAAAACATGTTAAATGGCACCTAAGGAGTAGGGACAGAGTTAGGGTATAAAAAGCCAGGAGGGGTTACACCTGGCTGGTGAAAAAGTCTGAAGACTTAGCAGGGACGGCTGACAGGCTGTACTCCTCTTCCTCCACCCAGGACAGGGACACCTTCTAGGTAAGAACTGCGCTCTCAGCATATGGTGAAAATACCCACGATAGTTTTGGTTTTGCTGGCATTATTATTACATATTAGTTAGTAGTGCTATTGCAGTGAGTGCATCTATCAACAGCAGCACTGGATCTATTACATCTGTCATTTTGATAAATCTATATTATTTTTATTGGCTTTGTGAAACTGTTGCAGTGCAAGCCCTTCAGGCTCTGGCAGGCAAAAGATAAACTCCTACCTTTAGTGCAAGATATATATACACCTGTCTCATGCAGCAGCCAGCAGCACAGACCTCAGGAATAATGTAAAACTGGGTTAAGTGTCTAGTCATACCTTAATATTTAATTTCATCTGCCACTTTAACCTGTCCGGTAGCCCAGTGACACCTGGGAAGTATTGCGTAATATTTCTACTCTGCATCATTTCACACTATCAGTAAAACTTGTCTCCCTGCTCCTTTTCCAGGAGTTCAGAAGAACATGCTGAACAGTGCAGATCCAACATATGCCCACGTGGAAGGAAAACATCCTGCACCCACTTGTCTAATTGATCTTAGAGTCCTACATTCCCCCATACTGCAAAAATAACCAAGGGTTGTACTTGGCAGCCCATCAGAAATGTATGGCATCTCAGGCCCCGCCACCAAAGGCAGTAGGTGACAGCTTTCCCCACCCACCCAAGTTAAGGATGAGGCAAGTTCTCTCCCCCATCAGGATTAATTGGTCTGCAAGGTGAGATAGGGGTGACATGGGTGACACCTGAAGGTGACAGACCACATCCTAGAAACATCTAAGACTGGAATTGAATTTTAAGCAATCTTTCAAGAAACGAAAGATTTATTAGTAAAAAGGAGAGGATCTCACCTGTTTCCTAAACCTACAAATGGACAAAGAAGTTGCGCCAAAATGCAGGAATATGCAAACACGGAGCTAGTAAAAAGTGACTGAAAAGAGTCATTTGCAAAGTACTGATGTAATACTGAAAACCTACTGTCTCTCGGCTTTGCACAGTGAAATCTTTCAAAACAAATAAGCAAAGTGTCTTTTGTGGAGACTTACACAGAAACCACACCTCTTTCCCACCACCAAATCTGAAAGTATGTCAAAGCATATCACCAACACAAGAAGCTAGATAAAAGATATGCATTAATAATAATAAAAATAATGGCTCCTATTTTCAGTGTGCTGGTCCATGATATGCTGGAAGGTTTAACAAAATACACTTGAGTTCTGCTGAGAGGTCTCAGTCTTCCAAAGTGCTGATAAAATCTTATTTTAGTCAAAGAGCATCAATACATGTATATATAATTTTAATGCAAGATCTTTCTACAAGAATTCCGAAGTACTCCTCTTCAATGTCTTTTCCAATACTTTTTCCTAGAGAAACAGCATCACCTTCAGGCCAAAAAAGATCACATTCCAATTTCTTTAGTCAGGAAGGACTTAAAAATTACTTCTCAATATCTCGACTTTTTTCTTTCTGATCCTAGATTGCAAAACATGAACATACAAAAAAAAATGACAGGGCTCTACACAAATTTATAAAAAATAGAGGGAAGGGGCATTCTCTCCTAGTTTTGAATTTACTGCTGAAATTACTGAATTTACTGTTTCAGAACAGTTCACGTAGTTGAGCTCAGAAGAAAATAATGATAGGAAAACCAGAAATAAGATTTAATAGAAATAGATGTGTCAAAAGTGTCAATAATCAGGGGAAGTTATATAAAGGTGCCTACACCTGGAGACTGTATAACAACAGTCTACCTAACTAACACTATCACTATCACTAAATCAGGAGCACCAGTACTGATGTCAACAGTAAGCATAGCAATTGAAAACAGGTTCACAGCACTTTACAGTAGTTTTAATTAATTCCCAGCATTTATATACACAGTGAAACCCTGCTTGTACAGAGGATCAGCCTTTACTAGAGGTATCAGCGGTGGGAAGGTAATAGGATGTAAGAAGCAGCAATTAATTAATTCAGGACATTGAAAAGCTGAGGATCTCTTGACTGGATGTTTCAGTGTGCTGGTCCATGATATGCTGGAGAATATGAGATGAAAGGAGTGCCCCATGAATTCACAAAGAAAATGAGCACCTGTCTTTCTACATCTTTCTTTATCCTCTCTTCCTTCGCAATGGGCCAGTTTTACCAAGAAATCTATCAGGAGCCAACTACTATAGCAATTATTTTGCAATCTGAAATCCTCAGTAACAGCAATACAGCCAAAAATGTCAACACGGCATACGAAAGACAGGAAACAGCACCCTGTTTTCAGGGTGTGCAAGCCGGAGAAGCTATCAGCAGAAATGAGGTCAAGCCAAACAAGACCTATGTGCATGCTAGTAATTTCCTTCACAGCAGGGAAAAAAACAGATGTACCAGTGCATAACTTCAGGGTAAATACTAGATTGTTGAGCTATTGTGAAATGATAATTTGAATGACTTTCTTGCTACTTACTGCCTGACCTGGGTATGGCATATACACATGATCATCTTTAATAGTAAAAAACTACTGAGCATAATAAGGTGGAGCAGCCACAGGAGAAGAGGTGTGACAATGGTCTGTTATTCCAAAAGGGTTGGGGACCACCATTCTGTGCAGCACAGCATGGGGACGGCCATATATGCTTATCTGCTATGCTTCCTCCTCCAGTTTTGCAGCAGCAGTTGCACTCACAGACCTGCCCACAGCCGGCAATTCTTTGGCTTGTCTAGATACCACAGTAGCTCCAGAGGGGAATGGGATGGCGTTTTTACCATGTCCCAGGCTGGCATGTTGCGATATGCTTAGAATACTTTGGACGTCTGAACAATCATAGAATCATAGAATCATCTGGTTGGAAGAGACCTTAAAGATCGTTGAGTCCAACCGTTACCCCTGTACTGCCAGGGTCCCTACACCATGTCCCTCAGCACCAGATCCACACGGTTTTTAAACACTTCCAGGGATGGGGACTCCACCACCTCCCTGGGCAACCCATTCCAATGCTTAATAACCCTCTCTGTAAAGAAATTTTTCCTGATGTCCAACCTAAACCTCCCCTGGCGCAACTTGAGGCCAATGTCCATAAGCTTTCTTTGGCCTGCACAGACAGTGATGGTCTCACTTGGGGCTGGTCTCGACTGCTGAGATTTTCTTTCCAGAGAGCTCTGGATTCAAAAACTGAGTAGCGAGGTGACAACTGAAAAGAGAGGGTGCTTACTTAACCAGCGTTAAAATCTAACGTTTAACCGAGGTGCCGTTTGTTAAGATTCCCGCTCCAAATTCAAACATAAAGCACTAAAACACAGAAGGAAATGAGGAAATGTTTCTGCCATTGCGCTAATAAAAGAGCAGTCACCTCTCTCTGCCCAAAACAGAACAAATGGATGACAGTGACTACTTCCATGTTAGTTAACCTTTTGTAAACTTTGCCCTTCTTACACTATTTTTTAATCTAGTTTTAAAACTCCCTGGTCTTTTAACAATCATGTATTTCATGGGTTAGCAGTGGCACATTTAATCCTGAGGAATAATTGTAACAGATGAATCACAGTGAACTCTTCAGACTATTTTATGTAACCTTATATTGCAACAACAGAAACTGAAAAATAGAGGTCAGATGCCTTCGCTGAATAGGAAATTCAGCATCTTAGTTAATTCCTCGAAATGCCTTCCTCTCTCCCCTGTACCAGCTTTACTTGGCGTGTTTCACATTTAACAAGATTGTTTTCATCCAGCATTGACCTTGCACAACTAATGCATCAGATGATCTCCGAGACAGCAGCTGATCAGTTCCATGCACACAAATAGATATTTATTTATGTATAAACGCACATATGTGCACATACACACACATATGCACGCATTAACAGAACTAAGAAAATAATTGTCTGTGATATAGGTTATATAGGTTATATACACTGTGATACCAGTGTATTTAGCCTATGCAACTTCTTCACAATTTTCTTTGAAGAATAATGTCAGTGTTTATCATGGGAGAGCCCAAGGCCAGACTCCCCGCTTCACTGAGAAATTCTACAGGTAATTTTTCACAAGAAGCGCAACAGATGGAGCTATTCTCTACATTAAAAAACAAAAACAAAAGGAAAAAAAAACCTAAACAACAACCAACCAACCAAACCCCCAAAAACTCCTAGAATTTTCATTACAGAATCTTGTTCCTGGTATAGCTGATCATCCCTGTGGCTTCAGCACAACTTTTCTTCCATGGGAAATGCAATCTGAGCTGCCAAAATTGAGAGGCTTTATGCTTTGCACTAGCCAAATCTTCACTGTTTCTTGCTTGTAGTCCTGCTGTCCTCCCTGTCTGCGCTGGGTCAGTACCCGAGGGAGAGTACCTTGCTGAAGACTCCAGAATCAGGAACAGCTAGTGGTGGAAGTGATATTACAGCACCCGAGGATATATTCACCACTAAGTCACAGACAGAGCATTATGGGATGCAATTTATATTTATATTGGTAATAGCTATAACTTGGTGACTTGACCAAAATTTTTGTGAAAAATGAGTTCTAGCTCTCCTTCACCACCAATATACAGGATAATCTTAGACAAGTGATTTCTGACATTAATCCTCGATACAAGAACAATGAGCAACCTGTAACACATCCTAAAATCACCAGGGGTTGGAGGAGTCGAGCACTTCTGAAAACAAACCTTCTTACCTCTCTGCCTTAGTCATCTCACCTATGAAATTATAGTATTTTCCCATCACCTGCAAAGGGCTCTGAAGCCCATGAAAGGAAAACCCCACTTGAATAAAAATAACAAGTATGATATTATGAAAAATTAGTCCAAATAAGGAGTGTTCTTATTTAAAAAATAAACAAATGCAGGAAAGGCGTAATTCCAGGAATGGAAAACAATGTAAGAAAGACCCCGAGGCTAGTTAGAAAGAAAAAAATTCTGCATGGAGGAAGAAAGCAGAACCTTAACTGATACCACACGTAAGTGAGAGATATTTTATCTTAACAAAAAGAATTAAGCGCTCTTCAGGTAATTCAGCAACCTTGCAGCTCAAGGATCTGCTACCAGCCAAAGCAAAGATTCAGCCTGGGAACTCTCTGTTAGTCTGAGGAACAAGAGGAAGCAGCCATGCTTATGGAAAGCCAGCAGCCCGCAGCCATGGAAAGGAAAAAGCAAAGGCACGAGAAGTCATATCCTAATGTTAAAATATTCAGTGATACCAGAGATTGTGAAGTTGGCTTTGAGCATGGGTAAAGGATAACATAGATATTAGCACTCAACAGATACGGCAAACTGCAAACCTTGTAAGAGGTTTGCAAACAAGTCACTGCATGGATGTAAACAGTTCCCTGTCACCAGCAGCTCGGGATCTGTAAAAAGGGAACTTGATCCACTGGATCTTCTGCTACACCTTTCCCAAAAGGCTTCCTTGGAAACATTTTTCAAGGCTTTTCTGTCTTTTTTGCCAGTCATTCGGAGTGAAGGCTGGTGACCTTACTCATCCCAGACAAAAATTTTCTCATTTTATCCCTACCAATATTGGCAAATAACAGTCTCCCATTACATGGTCTCCTTTTTGCTGGCTTCCTGATCACAAGGAAGGCAAGCAGGTGGAGTCCTTGCAGCTGAAGAGTCAAAGCCAAAGTAGCTGGCTCCTGCTGGGCCAAAATTGCTGAACTTTCGTCTCTTGCTGTTGCTCACTTCTGTTTTTTTACCCTCACCACTCCCTTTCCTCCATACAATGGAGCCAGTGACTTGAAGGTTACTTCATTCCTCCTGTACTCAGGCCAGGCAGAAGATTCCCTGGATGACCAAGTGACAGTATTATCACTGGATGTGTAGGGGTAAATCATACGTCGCAAATATTCGGGGCAGACGATACGACAATTTATGTGTACACAAGGCCTTTATTAAGGTACAACTGCAGCAGACGGCTGCAGCCCCTACACACACAACTTCTAAGTGCTAACTGCTAACTAACTGCGCAGCTTCTTCCTTATCACCTCTGTTTATAGTCTCTAAGTTATCTCACGTACCCTGGCTGGATTGGTTTCAAGTTCACTGTCCTGCCCAGAGATGAGCTGGCTTCCCAATCACCCATTGACACAACCTCTCTGTCTCCTCCTAAATAACACACCTCCTGCTGCTGACTGTCAGCAGGCTTACAGGGCTGCTTCCTGGACCCGCCGGGGGGGGTCATGCCCACAACTGGAGACCAAGAGGAAGGCTGGTGAGAAAGCTGAAGATCTGACTTTTTGCTGTATTTATAGATTAAAGAAGTAGGGAGGGAGGAAAAAAGAAAGAGGAAAAAGTGCAGCTAAATTTTAGCATCTTCAGCATCAAGTGCTGAGAGATCAGGAGAGAAAGGGAATTCATCTGATGGGCAGAAAAGAACAACATGAGTTTGGAGGAACTTCTGCAAAGATGGCAGGAAATTAGAAAGACGTTTCACTAAAAGGTTGCTGAAAAAGCAGTTAACAAAAAATGGAATGGCTCACAGGTAAAACAGCTTGAAAAAAAATGTGTACTAGGCAAGCAAAATAAAACCACAAAATAAAAACTAGAGTTTAGGAGAACTTTATGTTTGAATAGGCAGAAACTGAGTGAGCTATGGGAAGGTAGTGTCAGAGGTATAAAGTAGATGTAGGCCCCCTGAAAGGCACAGTACTACTGTGACAGAACTGATCAAGGCAGAGTATCATTAAAATTTTTATTGTCCTTCTGATTTTCATTACAGACTCCGCTTCAGGTAAACGTTCTGCCCTTCTAAAACCTAGTTTGGAATTGCGTGTTGGTTTCAGCTGGGGTAGGGTTAGTTTTCTCCACAGTATCTAGCGTGGGGCTGTGTTTTGGGTTTGTGCTGCAAACAGCGTTGATAACACAGGGGTGTTTTCGTTACTGCCGAGCAGGGCTGGCACAGAGCCTTCCCCTGTGCCCCTGCTCCCAGCCCCCCAGCAGCAGCCAGTAGGCTGGGGGTGCACAAGAGGCTGGGAGGGGACACGGCTGGGACAGCTGACTCCAGCTGACCGAAGGGATATTCCACACCATATGACATCATGCTCAGCACAGAAAGCTGGCGGAAGAAGGAAGAGAGGGAAGTTTGGAGTGTTTGTTTTTGCTGTTTGTCTTCCCAAGTACCATTATGCATGATGAAGCCCTGCGGTCCTGGGGATGGCTGAACACCTGCCTAATGATGGGCAGTGGTGGATGAATTTTTTTTGTGTGTGTGTGTGCTTTGCTTGTGTGTGCAGCCTCTGCTTTACCCACTGAGCTGCCTTTGTCTCAACCCCGAAAGGAGTTTTCTCACTTTTGCCCTTAGATTCTCTCCCCATCCCACCAGTGGGAAGTGAGTGAGCAGCTCTGTGGGATTTGGTAGCTGGCTGGGGTTGGAGCAGGACAAACTGGAATCAAAAGACAAATAATAGTGCCACACACGACCCTCATTCATGAGACAAACTCATGCAAAGACATCCAGTGCATTTAGCCTGTTTGGTGTTTCTAGTCAGAACAGTGACTTTTTGAGTTTGCATCTCAGATTCAAGGTTATTTCTCCATGAAGTAAAATACAGAAAAACTGTCTTCACTATTTTTGAACTATTTATTGGTTAAATAAATACATGTATTTATCCAGAAAGTTTGTAGGAGACTAAAAGATGGCGATTATAAACCTCAGGTTTGCTTTGCCGTGGATGGCTTAAGGAGATACAGCATAATCTCATGTCCAACAGCCAAGCACCTCCCAAAATTACACGTCTCCATCAGTGAAGAAACAGAAGCCAATGGACAAGACGGTGAGGCTGCGGGGGGAGTGGCCCAAAGCACCTAACCCGTTCCGG
>NW_010428485.1:35457-35870 GCF_000710305.1 Buceros rhinoceros silvestris
CCACTAACCAGTTCTGGTTCCCGACCCCTCACTCACCTCGGGTAGGTACCAAGATCTTCTCATGAAGATCCCTCACATGGCACGACACAGGCTGTATTTAATACCACATTACTGCTGTTTCCACTATCATAAAATACTTGGACAGAGGACACCTCATCCACCTGGGTACCCATTAAGGCAAATACTTACGAGACACTTAGCAAGCAGCACCAAACGCCCTCAGCACCGAGGACGAGGAGACCACAGACAAGGAAGGGGCTCAAGAAAGCGCTCTCGCAGCTTCCCGCCGCGGCTTCCTTCATCGCAAGACGGGGGCAGGGGGCTGTTGGGGAGAGGCGGATAAACGAAAGCGAAACGAAGGCAGAAACGGCGTTCCGCGCCTGTGCGGAGGGAAGCGGCCAGAGGCGGCTCCG
>NW_010428486.1:0-1559 GCF_000710305.1 Buceros rhinoceros silvestris
TGTCTAAGCCCCCTGCGTCGTTTTTAACATCTTCTTTTCCATAGTACCTCTGATATATTCCTAAGGGAAAAATCAATAAACTCCTGACTAGTCCATAACTATATTTAAAATACTGATTAAATTAAAAGAGAGCTAGATATTATAACTATTTGAATTTTGAAAAATCATTCTTGACAAAAAACACAGTACTGTGACAAGAAGATCAGGTTGTTAGTTACTGTGACTGCAATATTAATTGATTGCTAAGCTGAAATGCCAAGGGCCACATCTTCCTTATTCCCACAACTGTCAATGGGAGTTCCACTCACAGAATGAATAGAATTAAATAACCCAAGCCTCCCCCTCTCCTTCCTACACGTATCTCTTCCTCATACTGCATCTGCGTTACAGACTAATGATATATGAGCAAACTAAGTGTGTGCAACCCTGAAATTCTGACTTTGTGTTGAAAAAAAGAACTTTCTGTGGCACGTTTTTAATTTTGCTTTTTAATTTTGCTTATTAGGTTTCTTATGGTTGCATAACTTCAGGGAAAAAAACTTACAGTGTGTGCCTTGTTATATTAACTTTTATTTAATTCAACTAGGATATGACTACCCCTTAAATGTTGTTTCAGTTAGGCTTCTGAAAGAAACTTTTTGAGAGATTACTAAGTTTATGTGTTGAGGAATCTGGAGGAACTTGAACTCCCAGAGGATTGTGCTTACAAGATAATTCCACGTTGATGTTGCTTTTCTTGTTATAGTAGAAACCAGAGATGCTGAAACTCTCTCCCATAGCACATTGTTCAGTCACCTCTCATCAGAGAGCAGTGGTCTCATGAAAATTACTGGTTAAAGAAATAGTGTTTTCTCTGCTCTGCCTTCACAAAGTAACTCCTATTACTATAATTTACGAGCTGAATAGTCCTCCTATTATACAGATAGATGGATTAAGAGATTAGAGAAACTGCAGTGTGTCTTGCTAGCCTCAACTTGTATTTCAGTGGCTCCTATCTGCAGAGCTCAGAACTTGGCCTCAAATTCAGATCTGCATCAGATTATAGCACACTGATGTAGAGCTCTGCTTCATGCTGTGTGCATGTGGTGTGGAATATCCCTGCTCTGCGGCAGCCTAATGTCCATGGTCCTTTTATCATTGGAATAATTTAATCTCATTTGAGTAACGATTGGAATAGTTACAAAATATCTTTTCGGGACTATTAAGGTTTATTCCTAATTTTACTACAAATACATCAAATGTCAAATATGCATCAGAAATATAAAGTACTGATCTCTCCAGGGATATTTAATAACAGTGTTAGACTAGTAGGGATTTAAATGGACTATAACGCAGTTTTTAATTTAGAGAATAAGATCAATGTATAGCCTTTGACCTATGCCCTTGATTCAGGTTTGCGAGATATTTTTCCCAAATCCCTTTCTCTGCACAGGAGAGAAGAGTCCAGACATTCTGGGTTAGGCAATGTTTTGAAAATGTTGAAGAGAAATAGAGAAAGTGAAAGGTGTGAAAGAACCTCTGAATAAATATCAGGAGAGAGTGCATGAATGGGGAAAGAG
>NW_010428486.1:1636-30506 GCF_000710305.1 Buceros rhinoceros silvestris
AGTCAACAGAGTTGTGCTAAGAGTAGAAAGAAAAGGCAGTGACACAGGTGACAACGTGAAAATGGAAAAGTGATAGTTTTCCTCTCCTAAACACCCATCCACAAATGATGTTACCTGAATTAACACCAAATACATTTTCCAGGAATCCTGCTCACTTAGGACAAGAGACCCAAGTTTTAATTTGACAAGCAGATTGTGTGCTAAGAAAATCATGCTCAAAAATACTTGGTTCATCATTGCTTTGTGTCCAATTCACACAAACTCGAGCTGTTTCAGAAAGACAGCACTAGAGACAGGTCTATCTAATCAAATAATACCTGCAATTCAATTGGTACCATTTTTAATAAAACATTTTGACAGAGTGGCATGCCTTACATATATTTGGGTCACCCTAAGTCTGGGGTTTCTTGCATAGTTGCACAAAGGAGAACTTGCCTGATTAAATAAGGGCTTTGGTTCTTAGAAAACCCCAGCAGACAGAGTAATACGGGCAAATAACAGCAAGCAAAAGATTGTGTTCCTACATCTGTTAGGTTTATAGAAGTGTAGAATTGAAGTGTTGAGTCTGTTTTACGAGAATATGTAGTTACGTGTTTCTTCTGAATGAACTGATGTCCTCCCATTCAGTTTTGCTGAAGTAGAGTTTCTTTTAATACTTCTATTTTGCAAGAGGTATAATGTATATACATAACTTTTCTAACTTTTTGAACAACTAAGAACTGTGAAAGCTGACTTGGAATCCAGTCTTGTATAATATGTTTACTGCCGTTATTTTGTTACCCTGCCTTCAATAGGAATACAGATCTCCACAGAGAAGGAATTAATTGTCTTTAATACTTTTATAGCACTGGAATAACATGATGAGCATGTATACAGGGTGTTCACTGAAATGCATTCAGCATAGCATTGCTATGTAATATCATTTACTTTGCAAGTAAGTATCAAAACTTTTTTTGTACTCTTTTGGAGGGCAGATCAGATGGACCACTGATGTTTTCATTAATAGCTGCAACCCCTCTTTCTATAGATGTTCAGGTCAACTACTGTTTTAGACACCTTCTCAGGATTTTGTTACTCATTGATTTCACTTCAGTCCACCATAGCTTTGAGATCTGTGTAGAAAACTCTTCTCTTGCCCATACTCGAGTATCTTGTATCTTGAGTATCTTTTACTTTCTGGAATGTAGGCAGTGGGAGAGAAGGATGATAGCTGCTGTGCCCAGCTTCCTAGTGGCCTCAGTGTGTCTACCAGAGAAGACTAAGTGAAGCACCGAGTCAATTCTATAGACTACCTCCTGTTAAATTAAGTTTTCTTAGCGGCCTGTCCGTACTCCTTTTGCTTCAGTCTGCCATCTTCTCAGTTACCTTGTATTAACTTTTTTTGTAGGAAGCTTTTGGACACTGAGGATGAGCTCTCTGACATCCAGTCGGATTCGGTCCCGCTGGAAGTGCGGGACTGGTTAGCTTCTACATTCACAAGGGAAATGGGAATAGTGAAGAGGAGATCTGAAGAAAAGCCCAAATTCCGAAGCATTGTGCATGCTGTACAGGCTGGTATTTTTGTAGAAAGGTGAGAGCTTCGTTATCATATTACAGCAAGTACCACATTTAACCACAGTGTCTGTCATTGAAGATCCCTTCAGTGGTGGAATAAACCTGAAGCAAATCTTTGAGCCAGGATTTAGATTTCAATTTCTGTAATCACTCTGTTTTTCTCTACAGAAATCCAAATGAAACCTCTAAATTTGCAGTGAAGTATCCTGGACTTTGGAAAATTCTGGGAATGAACTTTATGTCTTTGAAACTTCTTAAATATACCAAAGACTGCACTAACATAGAAGAGTAATGTGCCAGCAGAAGGGCTTTTCTCATAAGTTCATAAAAAGATTTATGTCGTCCTTGGGAGGAGGGTCTTTAATAGCTTAGTGCTATTTCACAAACTGAAATATGAATTTAAAAAAGAGAAATTGTTCCAGTACTTTTAAAACGAGTGCAATTCCTTGATATTTTACTTGTTCTTTCAGGATGTACCGAAGAACTTCTAGCATGGTTGGTTTGGCTTACCCAGCAGAAGTGATAGAAACATTTAAGGTGAAATAAGTTTAATTGTTGTGGAATTTGAATGTATTAGATCTTGCGTTTAGTGACTTTTATGGTGAAATGAGTATTTTTTTCTACTGAACATACCATAGACATAGTTACTGTTACAGAACTGAGCAGACAGAACAGAGAAATTTATAGTTAAATATTCACAAATACCATATTGTTCTACTGGTTAGTAGTGATTCATCTGGTTAGTTTCATTTAGATGTTGCAGGATGAAATTTGTGTAGAAATTTCTATAGAAATGTGAGACATGGTTTCATCAGCTCCCAATGGTATGGTAATCAGTGCCTCAGCGAGCGGCATTTGTTTCCTTTTTAGGAAAAAAAAAAGGAGTAGTAGTATTGGGATAGAGCTAGCAAAAGAAGCTGCAGCTTATGGAACAAGTACAGTATTTGCTACGAACTTAAGGCATTACTGTAGTTCACCCAAAAGACAATCTTTGGTAGTAGTAAATTTCCTATGCTTATGTATGCAATTAAAAAATGGTATTTCTTGAGAATGTAGTACTTCACCTTTCCCCCTGAAAGTCAGACACTGTTAGATTATTCTCAAATTGTTATGTGGCTGTAGTGTTAATGACACTGTGTAATAGCCTATTTAAAGAAGGGGTATTCACTCCACGTGTTAAGGAGTTAACTGCACGAGGTTCTATAGACAATTTGTGCGCAGAAAGTTAAATTTGAAAGATTAAGGCCTTTGATTCAGAGCATTCAAAGTTGCACAGGTCATGTTACAAGTATACTATCCATGACTGACACAGCTGTTTTCATAATAAACATTGAAATAGTCATTAATGTGTTATCTACAGTAGGTGTTTGAAAGAGTTGGACAATTAAAAACCACCAAACTCACCCCCTTTCCTCCAAAAACCCTCAAAATATCTTTTCCACTGGTAAACTGGGAAGCTACTTAAATGCATGGAAATTTTATGGGTTTTTTTTTTTCTTTTCCCTTCATCTATAGGATGTTGATAAATGGTCTTTTGATGTATTTGCCCTAAATGCAGCAAGTGGAGAACACGGTCTGAAATTTATGATGTATGAGCTGTTTACCCGATATGACCTTTTGAGCCGTTTCAAGGTCAGAAACTAGCCACAAATAAAAATATGTATATGAAAATAAGTATGTCAAATTTAAAATACAAGAAAGCCAGGATATGTTTGAAATGGTTTTTTACTGTACAATACAGTGTAGAATTTCAAAGCATATGGCACATTGAACATTGTAATATTCCTCTCCCAATGGAACTTCACCCAGAGCATACAAATTTTCTGCTACCCAAAAAAAGGAAAGCTATGCAGACCTATATCAAGTCCGTTTGGGATGGGATGTTTCTAGTGAGCAGCTAAATGCTGCAAGCGTTAAATAACCAGATTATGTATACAGCCTATTTACTCAGCCAGACTGAATCAGTGTCCAGCTGAATCCAGGTTCATGGAACAAAGATTCCTAACATGGGAGGAAAGTTTACATAGTCCTAAGTATTTTTTTTATGATCTAGACCATAGTACGTTGCACACCACTGATCAGGAGTTTCAGCTGAACCTTCCTCTCCTAACCAACTTTGAAGATACACGAAGAGAAGGCTGTTTTTCCATGGTGTTTGCAGTATGGAGTACTTACAACCAGCTTTGAAAGGCTGAGATAAAAAATGGATCAAAGTGACAAATTTATCATTATAATAGTACCAAATGAAAGTTTCATTATAGTTTCAAAATCTCTCCACTGCAAAATTCCATGCTCCTTTTTAAAAAGGCTACCTCACCCTGAAATTTGTTTGAATATTTAAATTTTAACCAATAATCCAGACAACTTTCTCAAGTGTTTCCCTTCAAGCTCTGTGCTTGAAGTCAGAACCACAACGGGGCTACCATTAACAGCACAGTCAGAAAGCACACAGTGTTACTGGCTCAGTGGGCTGCTTACCTTGTAGGGCTTTTAAATAAAAAAATGTTAAGGAAAATGTCATTTCATTATATGGGTGTCGTGATTTAACCCCAGCTGGCAACTAAGCACCACCGAGCTGTTTGCTCACTCCTTGCTCCCAGCAGGGTGGGGGGGGAAGAGAATAGGAAGGGTAAAAGTGAGAAAATTTGTGGATTGCGATAAGAACAATTTAATAGTTGAAACGTAATAATAATAGTAATATTAGTAAAGGAAAATAACAGAGAAATAAACCCCAAGAGAGACAAGTGATGTAAATGAAAACGATTGCTCACTACCAATGGACTGATTCTCAGCCAGTCCCTGAGCCCCCCGGGCAACCTTCCCCCTAGTTTTACAAGCTGAACATGACGTCATATGGTATGGAGTATCCCTTTGGTCAGTTGGGGTCAGCTGTCCCAGCTGTGTCCCTGCCCAGCTTCCTGTGCATTCCCAGCCTACTCACTGGAGGCGTGGTCTGAGCAGAAAAGGACTCTCAGCTCAGCGATAACAAACACATCCCTGTATTATCAACACTGGTTCCAGCACAAATCCAAAACACAGCCCCATACCAGCTACTATGAAGAAAATAAAGTCTGTCCCAGACAAAACCAGCACAGTGAGAAAATAAATGGGACTAGACATACCTATACTGTGTACATTGTCTGGAGTAAGAGAAGGAAGGGAAGTCTTACCATCAGATTCAAGGAAACCTTGTCTCAGGCAAGGTAAGAGTGGTTAAGAAAACGAGATAATCCTGTTGTTAGACCCTTATCTGTCCTGCCTCTATTATACGAGCAATCTATGTGTTCTTGGTAAAGACAGACATGCCTTGAAAACTATTTGGTTAATAGCTCTGCAGTCTCTTGTACACTATACACATGCTATGCATAGTGTACGTAGGGGGATACAACATCTACGAGAATTGGGTGAAGACTCTCTGATGCATGTAAAATATTAGACCTTTACATTTAAAATTTTTCTTTTGTTGTTTTTTAACTAAATTCTGTGGTATAAGTATTTGTGGTTTATTTATTGCATGATTAACTTTGCAGATGTTGCAGGAAAAAAACATTTACTTTAATTTTTGCTTCTGCCCAGATCCCTGTTCCCAATCTTATTTCTTTCGCTGAAGCTCTTGAAGTTGGTTACAGCAAATACAAAAATCCGTACCACAATTTGATCCATGCAGCCGATGTTACTCAAACTGTGCATTACATAATGATTCACACTGGTATCATGGTAAGAAATACTGCAAAGATCAGTTTACTTCTCTTCTCAGACTATGCTGTTTGATATAAAAGTGGACATGTCTTTTCTTAAAGAAAAACTCCCTTGAAAATTGTGCAGAAATAGATTCCAAACTACCATTCAGGCTGTGAACTTTGTCATTTTAACAATTCTTTCAGGCTGGAATCTCCTGATGCAGAGGGGAAAAAGAAAATGGAGAAAAAATCCTCCTTAAATCCTTTTCGCTTTTCATTTCCTGGGTTTGGGTATTATATATCATACTAAAACAGATATATTTGCAGGAGTGGGCATGTGAAATTTTTTCACTTCCACATCAGAGCCTGGGAGGTGTGATCAGGCAAGAAAGCTTTAGTAAAATGCTGAGGTCCTGGCCATTGAGATACATACTGAATCAGTGCAGGCTTACTCAGATACTCTGCAGCTGCTTTTTCCTATAACCTTATTTAGGACTGCTCTTGCATACTGTGTGTGGCTACAGGAGGCAGAAGATTGCATTTCCCTTGTGCTATTGCAATATCCCAATAATTTTTAGTATTTGCTTTTGGAACGGAAGTGAGTCTGTGGAAGCTTTTTTACACTAAACGCTTATCTTAAATTTAATACCAGTGGTGGGAATCTCTTCCCGGTCAGCTTGCTAGACAAAAGTAAATACTGACTGAAAGAAAATGGACATCTCTGTCAATGACCTTTTGATGATTTGTCAGTATGAAAGCACTTGTTAGAGAAAAATCCAACCCAGCACAATGGGAAGTGATGGTATCTGATTTCTGTTTGCAGAGCCATTAAACTTGAAAAACCTTGAAAATTTAGATCCCAGTTCCTATTCTTCATTTGTCTTCTACTGTAAGATCAACTGCAAGCACTAAGTGATGTGAGATGTCATTGTTGCAGGTATACCCCTGGATCAGAAACTTAACAGGGGGGAAAATCCCCGTTAGCATCTGATTTTCTTTGTGGTGCCAGGCAAGGTTCCAACTTCTACAGCTATTCCAGTCAATCTGGGATGTTTAGCCATCAGTTAAACAATTTACAGCACACCTTGTGTATCTCTGAAAACTGAATGAAGGAACCTCTTTCATATTTGACTATCTGCTATTCTACTGAGTGGACATGCGAATGTGAAAGAAAGGCCTCTCCAACTCAGTTTTACAATATTAGCATCTTAACCCTGTAATTGCACTTTGATGCGACTTGGACAACTATTTACATAAAAGCTTTGACTTTATGGCTGTTTCTTTGCTGTAAATCCTCAATGTTCCAATACTGCTACAAAATTTTCACACAAAATTAGGCCAGGTTCTAAATATTCGCATTTGAATTGCTGAATTATGACATTGGAAAGTTCTTGGAAAGATATCTAACTGGGACAACACTTAGTCAAGCATGTCTTCAAATAGATATATCTTGCCAGGCAGAAGGAACGTTTATAGAAACCAGTGTTTGAAAGAAGGCCTAGTAATTCTGCAGCTTGCAAAGTCTTTCTGTCCCAAATGTCATTTGCCATTTTAGAACACATCAGTATCATGCAAATGTTATATTTAACTTGCTGGGTCTTTTTTCCCATTGCCTGGTTAACCCCTCAGAACCTTACTGAATAACAGTTGGAAGTTTGCTTCTCAAGCTGATGGCTTTCAGAGTAAGTCCATTGTAATGCCTCTTTTAACTCTGCTGTGTCTTCTAACAAATACCTGGATTGGAGTCAATTTGATGCAATTCTATACCAAATTCCTGTGTGGTTTTTGCAGATTGGCATGTGATTTGAAGTTCTTGTGCTTTCATTGTACCTTAAGGAACTGAGTCCCAAATCTTGCAAAGAATTGCTGTCTTTCTTGTTCACTTCTGAAAGACATACTGAAGCAAATGTTTCAAAAAGCTGGGTTTTAGAAAATCCTTTTAACAGTTCCTGTTGTTGAGGTCATACATTTTGTGTCTCTTACAGACACCTGGAAAACAGCCATATTTTGTTTGCCAGAAAATTTGGCTGGTCAGAGTTTATGGTTCTCCACAAACCTTTAGAGAGATTCCGGTGAAGAATAACACATATTCAGAGTCACAGTTAAAGAAATATAATGATCATTGTATTTTCCAAAAGTTACTGTCTCTCTTAAAAGATAAGATGCAGCCACCTCAGATCAATGTGTTAGAAAGTTAGATATCACAGATGGCACACAATCTATTAACCTTCCCAAGAGATTAAATCCCAGATGATACGACTGAAATATATAACTGAATCTTGCGTTTATGAAGTCTTCATCTTTATAAAGATTTAAGAATTCAAGTTCCAGGGAATACATCTTGTAAAGAACTTTTGAGTCATCGATCATCTTCCCACCATCCCTTTTCTCCTCCTACGTACCTGTATCGCTCAAGCTAAAGGAAAAAATCTCTTTACTGTCAATAATTGCATTGTGAGTCTTTCTCTCATTTTTTAATCTATTATTATTTAAAAAATAGTTTAAACTATGAAAAGTTGAAATGAATCTATTTATAAGCCATTTATAATACTGGAAAACATCTCTTAATAGAAGAGATCTTTCCCAATAGGTGTTACACTTGCATGGCGTAGTATCTTCCAGGAGGTTCCAGCTCTTTGCAGTCTTGCAGACCTCCAGATACTTGCTTTTCTCTCTCCCTTTGAGAACAGCACTTGTTATCTGTCTCTCTAAGAGCTTTCTCCTACTTCCTTAGAAATCCTTTAGCTAAAGTAGTTCTCAGGTTCTCTGATTTGAATACTGATCTGTATTTTGACCATACAGCTACAGTTTCTGGAATACTTGCTCTCGTATAGTACCATATGAAGGTTCTGTGTAGCCCATATTGTTTGTAAGGAATGCTCTTCTACTTAAAAAAACATTGTCTGGCAACTATTTCAGTTACTAAAAAAAGCTGATTTTTGAAAAGGCATCTTAAAAAAAGAAGTTTATGTTTAGCTTTAGTTACTAATAATTTCTGTGTTTTTGTTCTATTTCATATGTTCAAAACATTGTGAAAGCCAGGACTGGTCATGGCCTGGTTTCTTGTGACACACAATGCGATGAAGGTCATCGTTTCCATTTTTAGAACTGCCTACAGTACATTCTCATTTCTCTGTCGTGACCTTTTTTAATCTATACTGCTTCACCAACAGCCAGTACTTCTTGTTCCTCAGCAGTCTTATTTTGTCACTGAATGACCTATTTCATTATTCTCGCATTTTTTATGAATTTTGACTCTTTCTTCTTCTCTGAAAGAAGTACTCTATTGGCAGCTTTTACTACTTCTGGCAGCTTATACATCTTATATCCATTCAAACACATGTATGTACATAAATGGGTGCATAAGGATAAGATTATTTTTTGATCCTTTAGTACTGAAGCTTACTTCTGCATTAAAAAAATCTGAAATTCGTGTGGAAGTGTTTGACTGGCATTTGACTTAATCAGTCCTATGACTGTGGGGGTTAATTATCATATGATTTTTCTGCCCACATTTTTAGATGGAGTAAATTTTCTCCTCAAGAATAATTTATCATTCAGGAAATAGAACTTGAAAGATAGAATAACAGAGGTTATTTTACAAACTGAGCAATACGGAACAGCCTGGGTTAGCAAGAGGTATAAAAGTGCTCAAAACTCTGAGGTCTGCATTATTTTGTATGCATGACCTGCACTACCTTTTGTTCTGTGTAACCCATACTAGCCTTATGCACCCTTTATTGCATTAGTACAAAGTATGTTAAAATTTAGAACAGAAGATTTTCCCGTGGGACTAAATTTAGTACTATGTACACTGGTAAAATACAGATAATGCTGATGTCGTACCTAAAATTTATTATGAACTATATTTATTGTTCTCTACAAAGACAACTTATAACCTTAAATTCATACCACGTTTTTAGATGAATATGCCATAATTTGGCAAGTGCCATGTATGGGCTAGCAGATTAGATATTTCCTAACCAAACCAGCTGCAAAGTATACCATTTAATTATCATAATAACTTCTTATTTTTTTGGCTGCCAGTATTTACTTTGCTAGTGACGATAAGGATGTTAACTTGGTCTTAGAGAAATCATAGGAAGTACAAGGAGTTATTTTACTGTATAATACTGAAGCGTTATGGATATAAGACAAGAATAATGTTTCCTTAAGTTGAAGGTAATAACAAAACATTTCCAGTACTGTAGTGTTTAGTCTGAGTTAGGCTATTATAGAAAATATAACTAAGATTTGGGTTTTTGTTTACCAGCACTGGCTCACAGAACTGGAAATTTTAGCAATGATCTTCGCAGCTGCCATCCATGATTATGAACATACTGGGACCACAAATAATTTTCATATTCAGACAAGGTAAGCAAAGTGGTCTCTGAAGTGTCTTATCTGTAGTTTGATGGTTTTTGGTCTGAACTGTTTCATACCTCTTACTGATACTGCCAGGAAGTAGCCAGGTCATTCATGAATTTACTATTGTTTTCTTGACCCTTGTGCAGTTAATGGGACTGCTCACATGAACAAAGACAGTGGGAAAGTAAGGAGTTTAGCTCCATAGTGTTTGAAACCATTATATGTTGAGGCTGCTCTGTCAAGAGAGACTTCAAATAGATGCAAAATAATGGACTTGAAAATCCCTCAACCCTCTGTCCACTTAAATTCTGATACTTTTGACTCAAAAATTTCTTCCACAGTGTCACCAGAAAAATACCCCTTTGTTCTCAGCACTGTGTCTGCACTCACTTCAGGTGCTACATTTTGTTTCAAGTTGTGTATTAAACTTACAGGGTCCTAGTACAGAGGAAGAAGCCTTCAAGTACATTTTTAGAAATACCTGTCATGAGTCTTCTCCTACCATGTCTTAGTTATGAAAAAGAAATCTAGAAACAAATCCACTTTGAACGTCAGGCTAACTGTGTTCTTATGCAGGTGCAGTGTGTCATCCTAGCCTCTGGTCCAGAACAACAACATATACCTCTCTCCCTTAAAATATTTTCGGTTTATCAACAGAAAATCATGAACCAATCCATTACTGGGTGATAAATGGTACACCTGATAGATAACCTAATACAAAGAATCTTATTGTTCTCTCACACCAGGCTATCCTTTTTTTTTTAGTATCCTCAGTCAAGGATTCTGCTTTAATTGGTCTTGAAAAAGAAATTTCAGCAACGAAATGTGCTAGAAACACTACTAGTGTGAACAGATGCATTCTCACACTTGCCTATGTGGATAAAGTGCCCAATGGTTACATTTAAATTAAGTCCATTACATACTTGTGCCCTGAGACGTGCCCCTCAATAATGAAGAAATTCTAGATCTGCAGCTGAAATAAAGGCATAATTCTTTTCTCCCTCAGCATATTCTAGCTAAAAATAAACTTCAGTTTGTAGTTCCAAGTTTATAGTACTTTTCTATTTTTGTCCTTAATATTTTGCTCTGAAGTATTACAAAAGTGGAAGATTAATTAAGCTGTTACCCTTTGAATTTTACTTGAGTGAAACAGGTATTTGGTTTGTGATGGAGTTCATTCTTCCCTCCTAGAGGAACTTGGCCCTTATGTGGCACCTCAGGCTTCTTTTGCCTGAAAAAAGCCAATGAAATGACTGTCATAGTCATAGCAAATCTTAGCACTGTTTAAAATTAGCTGTAAGTACCTACGTGGAGCAAAGTGTGCTTTATAAACATATGTCATAGGCAAATCACACATTTTTACACTATTTTATTAGGATTATGAATGCAAACATATTCATTATTTAGGTAGGTTATGATAGGTTCTCTCTAAATAAAGTTTCCAATCCTTTTTTGTTATTATTTTGATTTCTTAGTGCCATACTGTACATGTCAGTGGTTACACTGAATATATGCTGTTGCTCAACATATCAAGAGGTTGAATTTACCTTACTAATATCGTAGTAAGCTGTGCTGCTAAATCATAACACCTTTCCTCTAGTACAGAATTTTCATTTGACCAAATTGGAATTCTCAGGAATAGTTTATCAGAAAAATGTAGCAAAGAGGGGAGACCAAAGGTTGCTTCGAAAGTCACATTGGGTCTTGGGGAAAATTTTCCCCAAGAATTAATGGTGTTTGAAGTATCATAAATCCATACTGCATCAAAATCTGTGAAAGTCTGTTTGTAATTTTGGGGTTAGTCTTTAATTAAGAGGGAAATGATACTGTTGAGAGTTATGGTAAGTTGAGAGTTACGGCTTTAGGAAGCACTTGAATGCATTAAAATTTCAGCTTAGCATCTCTTTTTTATTCCGTTGTTATGAGGCTCAAGGTTTGGCTGTTTTTTCTCGCAAAAGATGGCATCCGTTTAAAACATATGAAATTGATGTTCTTTAATACTTTGTTATTTACATTTCTTTCTGTTTGTGAGTGACATGAGCCAAAGCACAGAACAGAGGTAGTACCTCTTAATACCCATGCCCTGTGTGGAGACCCTCTGTTGGTGAATGCATTGCATTTTAGATGGTTCTATTGCCAAAGCGAACTTTTGAGTAGCCTAATTAGAGCAGTCCTGTTGCTCTGATCCTATCTACAGTCAAGAAGCTCAAAGACCTCCTCACAGATTTTTGTCACAGTTATATAGATAAAACATTACACGTTTAAAAATATGGCTTTCCCACAAAGAGTATAAACAATGGTATAATGGTAATTTTTTATGCATTAGGATGGAAACTTTACCTGTATTTGATAATTGGAACAAGTAAACATAGTCTGGCACGTATAGCCAGTAGTTCTCATAGACAATACACAGTCCTCTCTTCCCCAGTGCCATCATCAGGATGCTATTGCAAATTTTGCCTTTTTTTTTAACTCCAGGTCAGATGTTGCAATATTGTACAATGATCGTTCTGTTCTTGAAAATCATCATGTAAGTGCTGCTTATAGACTCATGCAAGAAGAAGAGATGAACATCCTGACGAATTTAACCAAAGATGACTGGAGGTAAGACCTACTGTGACATTCAAACTTAATTCCAGTATTTAAAAATAACAAAACCCACCAGGCCTTCCCTGTGGAGTCTATTTTAAGATTTCAACTTACAGGAAGAAACTTTGACACTGGAAGGAGTAATGGATATTTAGAGCTTAGGGAAGGCTGCTGTGGTATAAAGAAGTACTGTTTGGGAGACTCCATATAATTTTCCAAGTGAGATTGTGCATTTATAAGATGCAGTGGCGGACTATGTGGACAGTGTCTCAGGTGAAATAGCTCTTCAGGAAAACCACAGCCCTGCCTCTCTTGAGTTAGGTTACCTTTGTCTAACAGTGGGTTAAAACCTAGGTGCAGAGTCACACTCTGCTGCCAGCTTGAGCACTACTGCCTCCGGGATTTCTGCTATGTAACGTAGCACCACATAGTCACATCTTGGTTAAGCATTAAAAAATGAATTATATGGAGAGTCCAAAAATAATAAAGGCCAGGAGCACTACAGAAATCTCCTTCTTAATTTTAGTGTAATTCCTGAAGAAAATTTGACCAGCTGAAAGAATCAGGATCATAACTGATATGTCACAAATACTAAGACCTGTAAGACCAAAATGAAAAAGCGTTAAAGACTTTCACCATTATTAAAAAAGATGTGTTTTCTTGGTATCTCTTTGATTGCTGCATATAGCACTTAAAATATGAGTCTTCTGTGTGTTTCTATAAACATAACTATTCTTCAGTGATCCTAAAAATAACTTTTGAATAGGTGAGCTGTGAAGTCAGAGAAATGTTCTGCTTCCAGGAAAGTCTCCCACTGTGAATGATGCCACCATGAATAACAAAGCTATACTCTGTTTTATTTATATTTTCACAAAACTATACCTTTATGAAAGAATATGTAAACATCAGGTCAAGTTTTGGTGTGGTGTGTTTTTACAGATGAAGGACTGTTTTACATGGTAGATTTACATGATTTTACGTATCTACATGATCAGAACGCCCTTAAATAAAACGTTTGTTGAATGTAAGTCTGCTGACATTTCTTGTTTTCAATTAATTATTTTTCTGTAGCTACTCCAAAACACTTAATATTAAAGTAACTTTAGTTTTTTACTTAATGCAAAGTGAGAGAAGAAGCATACACTTTTTCATTCTCATAAAAGATTTCTTCTCAGGGGATAATCATTTGTATTTAGTTATCATAAATTTTGTGGTATAAATTTAGTTCTGAAGAAAGATCTCTGGAAGTAAATTGTAAACTTCAGCAATAATTGTCATACACACCTAGATTTTTATTGTCAACATGAGTCAGTCTTACTCTGCTGGAACTATTTTGGACCTGATAGTTTTGGGGCTGATAGGTCTCTGTCACCTTATTTTTGCTTTTCCCAGCTATTTAGTATGGAGATAATGATCGTGCTAGTACACAGCCAACAGAGGCTGGTATCCTGTCTTTTAAAACCGTCACTGCAGAGAGGAAATGATTTTCAAATCTTCAGACTTGTTGCCTTGAGTATGGGTTTTTTTGAACAGTTGTTTCATATTGCGTCCTACCAGAGGATGGGGATCTTAGTTTTGCAAATTTTGTTTGTTGTATGCAGACATAGCTGGAGGGGTTTGGCAACTGGAGAAAGTAGAATTTATGGTCGCATGTTGGGGCTTTTCAGTACAACTTTGAAGAGATGTATGAACTCACTAATAAGCTCAAGCAATTAAACTGGGATGGATGCTCAGTCACTTAGCTAGTACAGTCTGTACTTTGAAACAAACCAGTAAATTCCAAAGTGCCAGTCTGAGAACCTGCACAACCTTTAATTTAGAGGGTCAGTCAGGAAAATGATGGTTTCTTGATATTCGTTTCTAATATCCAAAAATTCCTGTTACCCAATCATCAGATGCAGTTGTTCATTGGTGCAATGGCAGATCTGTTAGCCACTTGAAAGAAGCTCTTCAATTTTCTAATTTTTACCAGAGGGAACTTCTATACTGAAATTCATGCAGTTAGACTAAGAGTTTTGAAGTTTTCACTGGATCAAATTGGCAGTAAATTGAAATGATAGTTTGTTCAACTTTTTAACGTACTTCCTGGCACTGATTAAATTCTTCACTGCTCTTAGATCTGTTTTCTTCAGTTGAAGCAGTTTCGTTTTTAAAAAATTTAGCGCTGCTGCCTATTTAAACAGTTGTTCCGCTCATTATTTCAGCAAGGTGAAGCAAAATGACTGAGAATTACTTTATAGTATTACATTTTCTTTTTTACATGTTATCGTTAAGAAGATAAATGCACTAATAAACTGTCAGCTTCAATTAAGTTTAAAACACAGGATTTGGGTCTGAGCAGGGAAACACTGCCAGCGTTCTGATGAGGATGTCCTTTGTGGATAACGTGTGTGACATTCATAGCGATTTTTCTCTCTTTTCTCAACTCTGAAATATACTCTAGTCTTTCGTATTTTCTTGTTTCACCTGGCACCCCTAAATACCTGAAGAGGGATCCCTTTTTGTCCCCCTTTCTCCTCTGAATTACCAGGCTGCTGGGTGTACTAGCACCACTGTGTTGTGCCAGCAGTTACTGCCAGTTACTGCCAGTTACTGCCAGTCAGGCAGTATTAATGTCTCGAACCAGTCCAGTCATAAGGCATACAGTGATACACTGCATATAAAATATATACGATTGTATATATGCTGTATATAAAGAAGGACTACCAAAACAATGTGCGTTTTATGCAATGCATAATGAACAGCTTTTCTTTCAGAGATTCCCTTGGAAGATTTCTGTCTGAGGAAAGCAGGATCGGTACAACTTGCTAGATGAACCTTACGTCTTCAGTTCCCAACTTGCTTTTGCTCATCTTAGCCCATACCTGCATTTTTTCATTAGTTTCCAGCTGACTAAATGTCTTCGTCACGGACAAATCCTGATCAAGCTGGTTTCTCTTTATTGATTTACTTTTCCAAGAAATTCTTGTGGTATTCCCTGTCTCTTGATTATTACAGCATTATTTATGTCATTTTGTCACATCATCTTGCAACTATTGTTTTTACAGTGTCCTATCCATAGGACATACAGTTATAGAAGGGTTAAGAAAGGATGACAGCACAGGACAGGACGGTTTACTTAAGAAAAATGGAGATGGTATACTCAAAGCCAGTAATCCTCCAATAGTGAGCCCCCACAACCCACTGTGCGCTGTATGTGAATATACACGGTGTTGTACACTGTTACCACTTCCCGTCGCAGAACTAAATACGGCAACACCTATGTATCTTTTTGCCATGGTAGAATGAGCCATGCTATTATCCCCATGCCTGTAGCTGTGGACTGCTTAATGAAGTCAGCAGAGATTTCTGTCTAGGAGTTGCTTGTGAGACCAGCTGAGGTCTCCTTCAGTATGGAAGTTGAGATGTTCTTTTTTCCCTGAGAAATGGTTTAAGTCCAAGAGTAATCTGTGCAGTGGTAGTAGACTAAGCGTTTGTAGCTTTAGTAGACCTTTATTTAATGTTTCCCCATCAGTTTTCAATTTTCCACCTCTGTTGATAATAGTTGGGAACACAGGCAGGAAACAACTGCAAGTGGTAGGTGGGGAGCATCTTCTTTGCTGTTAACCAGCTTTTTAGTGGCCTGAAATTCTCACCAGTGTATGAAGAAGACAGTGCTACATTGTTTGATCCTTATTCAGGTGATGGAAGTAAGAATTAGGGTTTCTCTGCTGCCATGACAGTGTGAGTAAACTGAAAGTAGCATCTTGTTCCTCTGTGTGTCTTGTGCAGTAGGGGTGAGCTTATTTCTGATTAGCCTTAAAAGTTCAAACATGGAAAGTTCCTAGGAAAATCTCCCATAAAAAGGGGAAGGGGTAATTATTTCAGTCTTACAAACAACGGGGTTTAACAATGCAGAGCCCTCAATTTTCATGCAGTGTTACCGTGTATGTGTGTGTGTGTGGTTTTTTGAGGGTTTTTTAATGGGTTTAGATGTGTTTCAAGGGTACAGTTGCAAAGCAATGTGGAGGAGGAACAGTTGGGATGCAAATTAATTAGTATTTTATTATGAGGTCAGATAAGGTAAGACATTTTCTAAACACAAGTTACTATGGCTGCATATTATTAAGTAGAAGTGAAAGGATTGAGTCTTTATCCAGGCAAACCAGGAATAAATATGCAAAAATCCATGAGGAGTATCAGCTTCAATATGCAATTAATTTGGCTCAAAAGCAGTCTTGATAGTTTTTATAGCAAACTATTCTAACAGCCCTAAAGAAAACTGCAATTTACCTCTTTAAAAGATAATCCTTTGAAAAAAATGCATCGTTAAGTAAATCAAAGATATGAATATAATATGAAGGATCAGTGAGAATGACTGAAGTGGGATTCTATTCTTGTAATTGATACTTGGACATCCTTAAGATTGGGAGTGTGCTCATGAAGGTATATGCCACATAATCAAAGATTTAAGGTGGTGAATTGTCCCTGGTATATATATATAAGCAACACTTGCATATAAATCTTCCTAGGCCGTTTATAAAGCGTGTAAATAAAGACCCAGTAGAGTCTCACATGGTCTATATACAATCCTTCTCCGTCAAGGAAACAAGATTTTCCAAATCAGTAATGATTGTTGACAAAATTATTGTACTTTCATATAGAATCAGACTTAATACACTTTCTTACATGATTGATGTTTTAGTATTTTCATATTAATTTAATAGAAAGCTGACGGACAAGCCAACATCTCTGACCATAATAGCAAGATACAGATAAATCACAAATTGCAAACTTGTTCTGATTCATGAAATAGACATTAAGGTATTTTTGAGATGAAGGATGGTTTGCCATAATGTTCGTATATCGGTGTAATGTCAATAGTGTTTCAGATGTAATGCCTTTTGCTCTTCTGAGTGTTTCCACAACCTTCTTCCTAGGTGTAGTTTTGTGCCTGCTCTGCACTAATATAAGGGTGGTATTAAAAGACACAAATATATCCTCTTGTGTGGTGGTAAGCCCAGAGACCAACTGGGTTTTTGAATACTCTACTGCTGGAAAAATAAGGAAAGACATGATGGGTGACAGAACTGCATGTGATTTTAGTTTCTACACTAGAAAAAAAGGAATTATAAAACAGGGTGACTCTATAATAATAATTGCAGAGAGCGTCTTCTGAAGTACATTGCTTTCACAGAATCCCTTTAGCATACGATGTTCAATTTGTTAATAATTTATTGAAATGCTTTTTAAAATGTAATAAAATCCGTGATGTTATTTCGAAAGTTACAAATTAACAAGTACTGCTTAAACAAATGTACTATACATAGAATAAATGAATTTTAATCAGTCACTTTGCTTTTAATTATTCTTAGGGACTTGCGAAAATTGGTCATTGAGATGGTCTTGTCTACAGATATGTCAGGTCATTTGCAACAAATTAAAACGATGCGACATACTCTACAGCAGTCAGAGGGGTAGGTTATTTTCCATTCTGTTCATTATCTATAGTATTTCAATGAGCACATGTACAAGAAAAGAATTTAAATAGTTGCTTTTGTTTTGAGGTAATTGGAGCATGTCCTTGAATTGACAGGGTAGACAAAGCCAAAGCCATGTCTTTGATTCTACACGCAGCAGACATAAGCCATCCAGCAAAATCCTGGGAACTGCACTACCGGTGGACCATGGCCCTGATGGAAGAATTTTTTCGACAGGTGCCGTTTTTAAAATCTTTTAATAAATCTAGTTCAAGAAGCAATGGCTATAGAATTAAATCTTTTCATAAGTCTACTAGCAAGGATGCTGTAGGTTGTGATTGACAAGCATATTCAGTAGTATATATTCCTTACTGCTCATATATACCACTGACATTAATTCAACTTCTATGTGCATGAATAAGATGAAATTTTTGTAGCTCTGTATCTATTTCAGCTGATACCAGGATTCTGAGTGTTGTAGCATTTTTTTTCTTATAATATAACTTGTCAAGCTGTTTTCATTCTGTAGACAGAGATTTATATATGCTTTGAGTTAAAAAGAAGCACCAGTAGGGTAGGATGAGGGACTTGAAAATAGGAATAATTCATGTTCAGAAAAGAAGGCAAGAAGTTGTCTCCATTTCATTTTTCAGAGAGCCCTCCTATTTCTTTTCCTTGCCAGTACTTGCTATGCATATGCCATATAGATCTGAAGATTTTGCTTTCATAACAGCCTCATCAAGACAGAGGTTAGACTGTATTACCCTGTTAACACTGTGGCCATACAAAAAAAATGAAAAAAATGAAAATTGAAAAGAAAATGAAAATCTTTTCATTTCTGTGAGGTACTGAATTCAGTGAGAAAGCCCAGTAGGTGTTTGTGTCACTGGTGCCATTTTTTTATTCACATCATCAGGTGAAAAAACCCGTTTCTCCAAAGGGGGGAATACTGTTCCTGAAATGACTATTTGTGACCATGCACATTTTAAATTACCAGTTACTGAAGCACATGTGATATCCAAAATTCAATTTAGGTATTACACAGTTTCTGCAATTTTACACAGATTTTAAAAATGGTTAATACAGATAATGGAAAGTTGTATATTTTTCTCATCTTGATTGTCATTAGTTTTGCTATATGCTGACATTTTCAAATCAGATGGGTCACACTGGGAAAGGGGTCAGAGAATAAAAAAGTCATTATGCTAAACCATATGGTTGTTAGACCAATCTGGCCTAGAATGTTCTCGCTCTGTTCCGAGAGGTTCTTTGTACGAATTCTCACTAGAGGGCATCAGGACATCCTTGACTCTAGGCTTTGCACTGGGGAGACTGATTTGGAGAGCTGGTGCCTCAATCTAAACAATGAATGGACTGAGTTTTGTGCAAATACTGAGTAGAGTCATGAGTTTGTTACTGCTTCTGTCAATGGAAATGATGGGGTTTTGCACTTGAGAGGAAAAAGGATCAGATTACCCCAGATATATATTACTTGAAGAGTGACAGAAATGACCGACTGTAAAAACATTTCAGACATATAGAGACAGGCTAGACAGAGCCCATGGGACAGTGAGGGATGGTGTCCAGTCAAGTGGGTGTAGCCATTAGCAGTAAACGGTACCACACTGGTCGTTGAGTGCATAAAGTTTTAGTAATTCCTTTATCCTTTCATTAGAAGAGGTAACTCGATCCCAAATAAGCCACTTAAAGACTTCAGAAGGCATTTAACAATAGAATCAAATCACCATGTATGTATGTATGTCTGCAAGGCAGCACTATAAAATGTAAGTCTTTCAGGCTGTAGAGGAGTGTGCAAGGAACTGAATCCCTCTTTATATGTAGTACTAAAACTAGCGGAGTAGTTTACGGAGTGAGGAGTAGTTCCGACACATTCAGAGTGTGATGAAGCAATTGTACATATATAAATGCACCGAGCTGTGCAAACACAGTAGGTCGCTGGCTTCCTAGACGCACTGGCTTCATTGTGCACCCTCTGATCTGGGATTTCCAAGTCTGTGTCAGCCAAGATGAAGTAGTCCAAATGTATGCAAAACCCCTGAGTTCCTCCTCTTTTTTTTAAAGATAGTAATTCAACTACCTCCTCTGCCTTACAGGAAAAAGCAGCAGAGTGTGAAACTGCCGATGCAAAAACAATGCTTTAACAGGCACCTTTCAAAGTAGTGAGCACCAGCAAAAAATGAACATTTACCTAGACAAAAACCTTTTTAACTGTAGCTAATGGTTAAAATATGCACCAGTGTTAACTTCAGGGAAAAACAAACAGCTTTAAGTTTCAAAGCAACAACTACAGAAATGTGTTATAATGCCAAGGAAAATCTTGAGCTACTTGTCTAAAATAGAAATGCACCCACCCATCTCAAGACCTTAAAAATAAAGAAATACATAGTTCAAGTCACTCAAAGAAGTATCACAGCTCGTATAGTGCTCTGCTCTCAGTCTGAATAGACCCCAAAGCACAAAAAGAGGATTTGTTTGGGCAATTCAGTACCTGGGCAAAGAAATTTTTTGTATTGTTTTGATTTTAAATCTCATTAAATTCTAATGATCAATTTAAATATCAATTTTGAGTCCATTATTACAATTTACAATAAACATAGACTTATATCACATTTAAGTAATAATTATGTATTAATTGAAAAGTAATTAATAACTGGGGTAAAGAGCTACTTGAAAATATTAAAAAAAAATTCTAACTGATTCTTTGCTAGTGTGCAAGTTTCTCTTTTTAAATACCTAGTTAAGGGAAGATTACAACATTAATATTGCTTTAGAAATCCTGTATTCAACAATGGCGGCAGTTGGTAGAACTACCCCAGTTTATATTATATCACAGTTTGGCTCCTGCGTTTTCATGGAGATGCCACTAGCACTTCTCCTAGTAGTAAGTGTTCATGTATTCTTCTACTCTCTGAAGTAAAATTATGTACCCTGGGGTGTAAAAATTTAAAGGCCATGGTGGTAAAACTCTCCACCAGCATATGAAACACCATCTGCAAGCTACGTCTGTTCCTGTGGCTGAAGTGTTTTTATTGATACTATAGATCTAAACTTTTCCCAAATCTAGTTCAATGATACATGATAAAAAGACTAAGGAAGGTTGATACTGCCTTCTTCATCCATCAGCTTCTGATGATATCTCTGGGAAAATGGTACATTCGTGTGCTGCTCCCCGCTGAATGATCATGAATGAAACAGCACCTTCCATGACTAATGTATATGTAGAGTAATTTACTTGTGAAGTTTTCCTATATCTGTAATACCAGTGCTTCTAGGGGACAGGTTTTTCCAGAAACACAAATTCTAGCCTCCTTTGAAAGATGTTTCTTCAGGTTTTTTTGTGCTAGTTGACTTTCTTTTTTTAAGTTTTTGCAAGTCAGTTGGTCTACCAGGCTGAAAATGGAGATGATGCCTCCCTGTTTGTTAAGACTGTTACAACAAAAAACCCCCTCTTTTAACGTGTTAGGTGTTGAAATATTTTCAGAACTGTAGGCTGTACAAATCATCTTTGCAATGAAATCAAGCTTGTGCTTTTCTATGGATTCAGCATACCTGCTAGTGAGAAGGAGTTCATGCCCTTGACCTGTGAAAATGCATTGAAGAAATTTTGGATGTTGAAGAAATTTTATGTGTTGGACAAACTAATGTAATAGAAGGCAACACTCAGCGTTTGGCATACTATTACAAACATGTCTAAATATCTCCAATCCCATTACATCTGGGATCAACAGGACTAAACTGTGAATATTGAAGGACTTAATATATGTTAAATCTTATTGGTAGATACCTTGCTCTTGAGGACAACTTGCTTGCAATAAGTTCCTTTATATAAAAATTGTCAAATATAAGTTAGAATTTTGACTTTTACTTTTCCTGAAAATTCAAATGTAAATAATAAGGGCTTTTTATGTGGGGCTTGTTTTTATTTAGGAATCTAACAAAGTCATCTGTTGAATAAATACTAAGAATGTTTAGACTCCTTTGTCTTTCTGTCCCTCTATCAAATATGTGCTTATAATATTAAACATTGTTGTTGTTGTTTTCAGGGAGACAAGGAGGCTGCTTTAGGTCTTCAATTTTCCCCACTCTGTGACCGCAATTCCACTTTGGTAGCTCAGTCTCAAATAGGTAATGACAAGTTGTGTTTCCCTTTTTCTTGTATATGTAGGAGCATGTAAAATCATGTGGACATTTCTAATACCCATTTTGAATTTTAAATGTTCCAGATGAAGGTATTTCTTTGCACCTCTCCATTCACCAAACTCATGCTCTTACAGCAGAAATGTGCTAGTCTCAAAAGAACATGAAATAATTTCAGCATATGTGATGCCAAAGGGGATAGGAGAGTAACTAAAGTACTGGACATAAGCCCAACTTTTACTGTACACACTTCAAAGTTTGGTAAATCATGTTCTCAGACAGATTGACTCTTGCCCAAGAACTTGCAAGTCTGGCTCTGCTACAATCTGAAAGCCTGGTACCATTTTGTAGGTGCATCTCAACTTCAAGCTAATTCAAACATCAGACCTCTGGACTGCAGTTAAGACCATCGGTGTGGCAGGGGCAGACTACACAGGGTTAAATCTCCTTGGGTTGACAAGGACCACTGCGTTCTGTTCCTCTCAATCCTAATTGCATTTTCGTCAACAGTGGCCAAATTTCATCTTCCTGTTTTCAGAAATGCAGGTCTTGGTTCTCTGTATCTGTGTTTCCATCAGCAATAATAAGGAAATAAAACCTGGTAAAGATCACTGGGACTGGTTACAAGGGCATGCTATAGAAGCATACTGAGTAAAGCAGTATGTCCTTCCAACAGCTGTACCTTTCACATGAGTGAACACAGTTCTCGGGGGGAGATTCTATAGGAGATAGTGTCTTATCCTTGAACTGAAGCGTGTCATCCTGTCTGATCTCGTCACTCAAATTTTTCTTAATTCCATTTCACTGGGACTTGAAAGACAATGTGTTTGAGCGTCATCCCTACTGCAGGAGGGAAGCTTAATCTTAGGCTGAAGCACTGTTGCTCACCTTTGTTCTGTGTCGCGTGGTTAGAGTATGAAGACATCTGGAAAACCATTGCTAGCTCATGTTTTAGCAATTTTTTTTTCTGCTAAGTGCTCAGTAGAGAATAATGCTTCATTCTCTCCTTGTGTCATTCCATACCTTGATGAGCACTTTAAAATGTAAAAGACATTGTTCAGAGCTGACATCTCAGAACTGTGGGATGAATGCTGTCTCCCAAGGATATTACTTGTTCTCTTCACTGATTTGACAGAACACTCCTACACACTGTGAAATAACACTTTACCTTCACAGAATAATAAACAGCAGTTTGAAATATTAACTCCTTGACAAGAAGTTGCAAACGGTAGAAGAAACAGTATGACTTCTGCCCCCCTGGCTCAAGGGTAGCTTCCCTTCTATTCAGTAATGGGTATTAATTTCACATGGTAGGTGTGTTCTGCAATGCATAACATTTACCACAAAAAGGAACGAAAAGCTCTAACTAGTTATATCTTTACAGCTTCTGGCTTTAGCTGTATTATTTTCTTAAAGATTATACTAGTATCTGGTATATTGAATCAGGACTCCAGTCAGAAAATCAGCCTGATACCAAGTATTTATTTTTAGATTTGAGAGCTGTGGAAATTTGTCTCTCTTTCTTCTTTAGGTTTCATTGATTTCATAGTAGAACCAACATTTTCTCTTCTTACGGACTCAATGGAGAAAATTGTTATGCCTCTTATAGAGGAAGCATCAAAATCTGAAAGTCCTGCATTTGGGACACCCAGGTATGAATGCACTGCTTAGTTATTGAATTAACGTAAACTAGCATAATAATGTAATTCTCAGAATTATCGCAATTACTTTAACAGTTAGAAAAGTAACATAAATAGCTATACAGTATTGCCACCGTGTGGTGTTATGTTGTATTTGCAATGTGCTGTTACTCCATTGACTGTGGACTATTGTGCATAGAAAAAGGCAAAAATAAAATAACGAGCAGTGTACACATGTAAGAAACATAAGCTTGATTTTCTACAGAATATCTAAAAACATTTATTTCCTTTGACAATAATTTTTGCAATAGACTGTTGAAGTTTCTAGCTCTCTTTTCTTGAACTGCTTTCAGTATAATTTTAAGTGACAGTACCAAAAGTCATTGTTTCCTTTCTGAGGAACAATTGGAAGTGGAGGTGGTTTCAGGTGGTTTGAGGGTTTTTTTCTGTTTGTGTTTATTATTCTGTAGGTCACTTTCCTTCTTCACCTTTCCATGTTTGTATTATTTGATTCATATACTTGAGACAGAATTGACTCCACTTATATCCCACTTGCGTGAGATCTCAGAATAAGTGAGATGCAGTGCGGGGTGTGGGGGGGTGGTGTTGCCCATCAATCAGTTAGATTTTAGTAGCAAAATGATGAAAAAACAGCTCTATTCTGATCATGAGTTTATATACGTATTTTGGTTACTAGCAGTAGGTAGAAGTTACTAGAAGTAGGTTTTTATGACAGTGTTTCTAGAGATTTGGAGAACAGTGCTAAACTAAGGCATTGTTGATAATGAATTAGTTTACCTGCTCAGTTCTTCACAAATGTGTGATTAGCAACTGCAAATGATTAGTAGCTCCAGGCTTCAGTTTCAGTTGACATTCATGCCTGAGTGGTAGCTGAACCAAGGCTTATGATCCAGCAAAGCTTCCTCATGTGAGGTGGAGGATGAAGGGATTTTTTCTTAGTATGGCATCAAGAGCTACACTTGCAAAGAGAGTGGAGAGCCTATAGCATGATACAGAAATATTCTATGCACAAACACTGTGGGGTAGATGCCATGAGTATACGGTGTGATATTCACTGTGGTGCCTGGAAAACATCAGAATTGTAGCCTATTCTTTCCATTCTACTCCCTTCAACATCTCTAGAGCACACGGATATTACAGTTAACTCTTCTTATGCAGTGCTCACTGATGTGTTCACTGCAACTCTATTTTCTGGTTAATGGAAACACCTTTATATGTATGTTAACATCTGCCTTTGGTACCAGCAAGATAAACTATGCAGCATAATTGAGTAAACAAAACCTAGAATGACATGATTACCTGTGCAAGGCCAGAAATAGGTCTGATTTTTTAATCCTAAGGAAAAAAAGAGAGTTAATTCTCTTTTTCCTCACCTTTACATATATGTGCACATTCACATACAAACAATAAATTTGACTTCTGCCTTACCTAACGTGTAAGGTACCTTTGGTAGCTCTTAAATAGATTTTAAAGCCACTGCACTAAATCCTGTTTTGAGTACATTTAAAGGCATGTACCTTGAAAAGGATTTTCAGCTGAAGCTAAACTTCCTTACCTATCTTATACTTTTGTGTCTTGCTTTTTTTAAATCAGTCAACAAATAACAATCAGATGGCTTTCCTGTTAGCCAAAAAGATACCATTCACTGTTCAAACACACAGCTAAGAAGCTGCTCCAAAATGGCTACAAGAACCAACTTACAAGTAATGTATTTTCAGCTGTCACATTTTTTTTCAAGAATTCCCTAGAAAAAGGTTTTTAAGAATCGGTTCCATGTTGCAGCTTCATGAGCTGAAGAAATGTCTTGTATCTCAGGCATTCTTTGGCAGGAACTATTATTTTGAGTTAGTGATAACATGTAAGCCCTGAAGAATTTGATTCAAATTAACTCTTTGTGTATTATTAAAATTACCTGACTGTGTTCGTAATTTAGGGTTTTTTTCCTTCTGCAGCCAAAATATTTTGGGAGCAGTGAGCAATGCTGAAGCTCAAAGACGACTCAGTTTTAAAAGTACGAGTGATGGAGGGACTCACACAGAAAATTCTCCAGCAGCTGTAGACCTAACACGCTTTAAGGACAACTTGATGAAGATCATTCAAACAAACAAAGAAAGATGGAAAGAATTAGCACTAGAAGGTATGATACAGTAATGTGGAATGTTTTTATAGGTTATTCCCTAAAGTCTCCCCTACTTTCGTTTTGTAATTTCCTTTAACCTATAAAAATAAGTATTTGTCTTATATTCATATATTTTATGTCTTAATGTTTGTTTAGGTGGTGCTGTTTTCCTCTTCCAGGAGGTATAGAGAGATGTAGGTGCTCAGGGGATAAGAGGAAACCTTACAGCCTGTACTGTACAATAAGGCTCTGTGCTGCTCAGATTGTCTTTAGAGGTCAAGTTTAGAAACGTGCATTCCTGAACATTTAATCATAACTGATAGTGACATCTGCTTTAAATGCCAAATCAACAATTCAAACTAGTATGTGCTGCCACATTTCTTAAGAAACATAAAAGTCATACTTTGGTATTAGAAATGCTATTTGTTCCCCACTGTATGGAACAAAATCCAGTATTGCAGGCTACTTGGGACCATGCTGTAGGCAATTATTTAAATCACCCAGTGGATCTAAAGATTTGGGTAATCACATATTAGGCCCAAACAAGGCAAAAAGTGACTCTTCATCTGCCAGTTGATATTAAAGCCAAATTTGCATCATGCATCTTAGTTCATAAACCATGCCTGAAAATTGTCTGGAGTTACAGTTATTTGAGTGAAATAGTTTGTAATAACTGAACACAACTTACATCATTGATCCAGGCTAAGTGAATGCCATTTGGGAATATTTTGTCCACAGTCTGTGTTGTTTCTGAGTCAGCACCTGGAATATTTCAGTATAGCGTTTCACTGCTGGGACTGGTCTTGCTGTACGTGACCTGATAGTGACTGCAGGGAATGGTATCCTGGAACCCAGTGCCAGACTTGTCTTTCATACCATCATCCACAACAGCATCTTTTTTCTCAAAGAGGTGTCAGACAAGACAGAACAACACTGCTGAGCGGTGCTAAATTCTAATTTAGTGCCAAACTGCGAACGAATATTCTCATTAGGAGAACAATAACTGAGAACAAGCTTCCATACATCGATTGTGACAATGGCTTGAGAGTTAGGTAGAAGGGGCAGCCAAGGAGGAGGAGATTTAACTAATATTGTCTCTTATTCATGAGCAGCTTCGTATAATTAATTGCCTCTTTTGTTATTGTCCAACTAATACTGATCGGTCAAAAGGACAAAGCTGCTAATTTGCAAAGATCAGTAGTAGTAGCAAACCATCAGCATGCCCAAGACTACTTAGCTACAGCCTGCAGGAATCAATCAGCCCTGGGCTATCTGCATGCAAGACCTTCAATATGAAGAATGGAGAACTTGCTGGAACTATCTGGAAGTCTGCCATTTCCCTTTACATGTAACTAACTAACCACTTTGATTTTGGTGTATTTTTGGATGTGTATGGTGCTACCAAAGAGATAATTTCTTCATTTCCAATGCTTTGTAGTGCTCTGTAAATTACTGGTACTTTAGTCGAGTTTTACTGGGCTGTTGACAGCCATGGAAAACAGAAAGCTTCTCTCACAGCAAGAGATTTAAGAATTCTTCTGGGTATATGATTGTTCCGCTATACAGTCAATATTGATGTGAGGCCCAGCAAGATCCAGGAAACTCTGTGTGTGCTTTCTACTGTGAAAAACAGAGCTGTTTATGTTCAAGACTAAATGGACTTTGTTGAGATTGTGGTTGTCCGTATTCTAGGACGCCCTTCTTTTCTTCCATCAACTTGGCTAGTGAACTATGTCATAAGTATTTCCTCAACAGAGTTACGGAATTACAGTAGAATGTACATTAAGAAAACTGATCGGTAAGTGGAAATAGCTGCTGCTAAGGCCAGAACTTGATGAACAATATCACCCCTGTGCAATTGTGGTTGAATCTGTTTTGCAAAACCTCTGTGAGAGAAAGGAAGAGAATAAGAGATCTATAGAAAACTGCGCCCATAAAGAGAATACTTGCAGCAACATCTGCAATTGCCTGGAGCATGGCATGGAGATCTGCAAGGTGTCTAATTAGAATCTAGAGGAACCTTGTGAATAGTACAAATACTTTTGAGTATGGATTTATATTTTATTCTTACACAGATAGCAAGTTTTTAAATAAAAGCTGGAGGTGGGGGTATTATATAGGTTTTGTGAAAGTTATGATATTTTCCCTTCAGCTAGGATGGAACGTGTGGGCACTTACTCCATATGTGATCATTAAGGGCTGCTGGAAAAGAGCTTTTCACTAAGTGAACGTAGGTCTCTACAGAGCACTGAGGTAGCACAGAAGTTTGTCTCCTTGTAACAAAATGGGAGAAGGAAATCTTCTGCAGCTGGTCCAGATCAGCAGTATGTCTGCTCTGAAGCTACATCCTGCAAAGGCTGAAAATCCTTAATCCAACTGTGCAAAATTAACATCTAATAAAGATTGAAAAATATTGAAATACATCCCCTTTCCTCTTGAAATGCCTTTCAGATTGCACTCAATTTTGATTAAGCTTCTAAGTGAATAACCTGAGACCTTGAACCTCAGATAATTTGTTCCATCCTGTCTGAATCTTATGTTATCTTCTCTGACTATTGCTTGGTGAAAAGTCTTTAGGTTGTTCTGGGCGTATGTATGAAACTGTGTTTTATTCATATGTTAGTAGGTGACCTACTGAGGGAAGAAGTATCAGGGTTAAATCACTGCCAGGTGAAAGGAATGTTGTTATCACTACCATTGTTCCTAGCTAGATAATTTACAACAAGCTGCAAAGAGCCGGGTGCACTGAGGAGGTCATGTATATGAGGACAGTGTGCCATGGCTGTAAGCAGGCTGGCTGTTAGTGAGGCTCTCTAAACACATTTCCTGAGCTGACTATGGCAAAAAGGACTTGTGCTGTCAAGAGAATCATCTGCATTCTTCCCAGTAGGCTCCACAAACAGCAAACATTGTTCCGAGGTTAGTTCACAGGCTCAGAAGTTGTCTCTATAAAATGTAGTAATACAGATGCAGAGGTAATATAGGAAGGAAACTAGAACAAACTCTTATCAGCTTCTTAACTCTTCAGGATAAGGCTACTTGGATAGCACTAGTTGGAGGCACTTTAGCTGGAGCAAGGGCTGATCTGACTCCTATGCCCAGACAGTCCAGAGCAGAAGACCAAGTCATGCTGACAGTGTTGTTGACAAGGCAGCTTTACTGGAAATGCTGGTGCTACCCCTCCCTGAAAAGATGTTGCTGTTGAGACCTGATTTAGAGCAAGCAGCTTGTGCATGGAACAGTGTGCTTCATTTTGGAAAGGCCTGTGTTAGTTAGTAGGGA
>NW_010428486.1:30596-35396 GCF_000710305.1 Buceros rhinoceros silvestris
TCTACCTAGGCAGCTGTTTGAGAGCTTCCTTAACAGAAGTCTTACTAAATAAGATGGCTGCATTCTGCTAAAAAGGCCATGTCTTGTATAATTGATGCAGAGGAGCTCAGTGCTCTTATAGCCTAAGGGTCCTCAACCTTTCACCATTGGAGAATTAGAGGAATGTTTCTTAGGCCTTTCAGGAAATGCTGTTAACAGGGAATTACCATAATGATCAAACATCTGGGATTCTAATCTGAAAGCCTTGATGTTTAATTAATATTCCAACCCCCTAATCACCAGGTAATCTGTCTTTGTTCAACTCAGCACAGTGATAAACAGACGATTCCATCCTGTGCTTATTTCAACACATTGCATTGATGGCTGCTGCTATTTGCAATTGTGGTAGTTGTAGCAAATAGACATTAAAGATGCTCAGATGAGTCTGAGAGGTTCCTTCATTAGCGAAAACAACATTTGCTAAATGGATTTTAAGGTCTGGAAGTTATTGACCTACTGAGAAAGGTGTAAGAAACACACAACTTGGTGGGAAAGATTTAGATATCATGTAAGATCCTTGGTGATGCATTGGAAAGTAGAGAAATTGCAACAAAATGATTTAATATTTAAAAATTAAAATGTTTGTTCCTTATGCCTTGGAATGTTTGCTCCTTTCATGCTTCGTTCTATAAAAACGTTCTAAGGATTTCCTTATCAAGTTGGTCAGTAGTTGGCAAGCTCAGGTGCTGTTAACAGACTAAAAGGATTACGGACTAGTAACCATGCTTATCAGCTGTTCAGTGGACATCACTGTAAATAAAGTTACAGGTCTAAATAAGTGTAATTATCTTCACTTTACAGTTGAGCAAAAAAAACGTACAGAGAGCTTAGGACACGCACCTCAGGTCATATGGTAACACAAGGGAATGCAGCATCCAGATCAAGAGTCCAGATTTTAGTCAAATGGGCCCATCGCTGAACCATGCTAACATTGTTCACCTTCATGATAATACAAGCGCAGTGTTACTTGTTCCCATTTTATGCTTATGTAACTGTTCTGAAGAGTTAACTGTTACAGGACCTGACCAAAATTTGCATTATTTGTATGGAAAGTGATAAGTGACAAACCTTGTCCTCAACACTTTTTGGCAATGCACTCTGCTGCACTGCTTGAGGGTGTATGTCTGGGATGACTGACCGCATCAGGATGGGATGAAAAATATATGAGGCTAAACAAGGCTCTCACACTGTTCTGCACTTAATTTTGATAGTAAAAATATGAAAAAACAATAACTATTGCATCTTTGGAGTAGGGATCAGGGTTTGGGGTTTTTTTTATTTCTTTTCTTTTTCCTGTGCACACCAACTTTGAATAACAAATGTGTCTTCTGAAAGACTGCTGCATGGCACCTGCAGGCCCCCCTCGGGCAGTTTCAGTGCTGCCTACTTCCAGTCACAATAACCACACGGTTTGGTTCCATTTTGTCTGAAAGATTTTCTCTGCAGACTTACTAATAAGAAGAGAGTAACAGCTGCTGAAATGTGAAAATCTGAGAGTGGTGATCTGATAGCATGTTAATGTGATTTGGCAGCCCCTAGGAAGGGTAGGCAGTGGGAAGATGGTTGTGACAGTCACAGAAACTGACTGACAGATTAGCACATTAAATCTGTCCTAATGGACTGTTTTAATCTGTTGGAGAAAAATTTAGGGGGCTAAAGGAGTCCCGTCTAGGACCAGTGACAGTGATTTTAATTGCAGTGCTGAAACGTTTAAGTCATAAGCAGGTTTTGAGCTAATGCAGAAAATTATTAAGAACAGTGGCAAAAGGAGAATTTTTCACCATGGTCTGAGGATATTCAGTGCAAGCGTTAGCTAAGAGTAGCGAGAAACATTTTGTTTTGGTAGTACCTGAGTTAGGAATGATAACAGAACCTGTTATATATCATCCTGGAGTATTCACCAGAGATCTGGCCTGTTTCTGCACATGACAAACTACATGACTTAAACCTTTTCCCTCCAGTAAGCTTGGAGCAGCATGTCCCTCCCTTCGCTGGGCACGAAAGTCCCACTGTTCAAGCTCCTATGCTTACAGTTAAACAGCAAAAGAGAAGTAAAAGGTGGAGGTAGCTACCCTAGGACTCACATACCATTTTTAACCAAATATTTTAGTAAAAAGTTTTGATAGTGAAATAAGCCTTTGCTACATTTTCTATGTGATGTGATTCTGTGACATCAAGTGCTGCTGGATTACATGGTTTACACTGGTCTTATATACACCTATATCTGTAGTGAAATTTGTGTGAGGAGTTGAAGGTGAAAAGAGTCATTGTCTAAATAACTCAGTGGGTTACTGCAATATATTCTTGTGTTTGAAAATGATGGGGTGGTTGCGGAAAATCATGGTTGTTTGGGAACTCTTTGACAGGTCTTTCAACTTACTTGGCAGCTCCAGAGGCACCAGAAGCAGTGTTCTTGTTTTCTGCAAAGTTTTGATGCTTATTGCTGGTCTCTTCCTCTTTTTAAAATGGCTGATGTGAGAACGTGTCTTTCCGAGATCTGAAGTTCCTTCTGATGTTGTTCTGGTTTTGGTCTTTTGTCACTGCTTTCTAAATTTTGTTTCCCAGTAAATAAGAAGGCAGACAAACCTAGAAATCAAGGTTTGTAGTAGTATACACAGAGAGTCGATAACATCCAGCATCATTCTTCATTACAGATTCCTCAAATAATTTAATTCTTAGTGAAGATGAACAGCTTTCCTCTCTAATTCTGTAGTTTGCTAATTCTTAATACATCAGTGTCACTACATCTTCCTGTAAGGGTACATTAGTGTAGCTTATTTTCAACGCAGCCAATGAAAATAACATCATGATTCAGCAGGCATTGGCTTTACTGGGGCTTAGTGCTGTGGCAGTCACTGCCATGAGCTGATGTGAGATGTTCTTCTTACACATGGCTTTTGTGTTTTTCCTCTCCAGTCTTGTTAAGCCAGTATGTGCTCAAGTGGTACAGTTGTACAGAAAGGGATGTTGTAAGCCCTGTGCTATGCAGGGGATAGTAACTGAATGCATTAGTTTTTATTACAGAAAGGCCAGGAAGAGAAAGTCGATGGACATATGCAGAGGAGAAAGTACCAAAATGTAGAAAAGCTTCTTATCACTTAGTAGACCACATCCTGAAAATGTTGCTGCATACACAGGCAGTAACATAGCTGAGCTGGTGGGAATCAGTGTTGTAGCTGGTAATGCAGAGTCACCAGAGCTTCTGCAGCAGCTGAGCAGTGATACTGTGGAGACCTACAGTATTAGAGTTTCTTGGACAGTTTAGTCCTTCATTGGGCTGACAGGAATTCAGTGCTTCTATTCTCTCTGACAAAGAATAAAAAAACTCACCAAAAACCTAAAGAACTCACTTCAATTTTCAAAGAATTATTAAGCCAGAAAATAAAACGGAAGAAGGTTAGTATCTGATGAAAAGAGGAGAGGAAAGAAGTCACCTTCACTAGCTTCACTGCATTCTATAGATGCAAAATTACTAAGTACCAGAATTTTTCAACTATTCTGAAATTTGGATATTGCCTTACAACTCCTGCCAGCTTTCCAAACGAAACAATGCACTACAATTATTTTGCCAACAGCCCAGCCTAAACACCACTTCTGCTGTGTTTACATATCAAATGCCATTGTTGCTTCTCATGAAGGACAGTGATTTAAAGCAGGAGTTCAGAAATGGCGCTCAGGCACAGAAGAGAGGGATAAGACTGAGTCACCCCTAACAGACCAGTTAGGAGAAGCTATTTGTTTTACAGATGAACTCACACAAATTTTGCTGAATAACACTTGGGTTCTCGTAATAAAAACAATACCCAATAGTTGAAAATATGTAAACAGGCCAGGCTCCAGGCACTTTTACTAAGCTGAAACAGAGAGCAAAACATACCCTGAGTTCACTGCACTGAACCTGACACTTCTGTCTGCCTTTATCTAAGTGGAAATTATAACCCTTAAGATACTCAGTGCCTAGCTGACGCCCTCGCAAAAAAAGAGCTGAGTTTTCTTGAGGGCCAAGAAGGTTGTTTAATCTTATTAATCTCATTCATCTATTTACTCTTGATGATTATTGTCCATGTTGCAGAAACCAAGTTACATTGTTCATATGACATACCCCGTTGTCACCTCTGGTTGGCCACAGCAATGTGTGCCCACAGGGGAGAGGGAACTTTCTCTTCCCAGCAGCCTAGCGCATTCGCAGCAGCCTTGCCTGCTTTATTCGCAGATGCCCTGGCAGTTTGTGGCTAGATGAAGGCAGAAGCTCTGCTGCAGAATTTATTACAATTCTTACTGTCCAGCACTGGGGATCGAACATCATGCCAGCTCTGCTTCTCTTAGACTGGTGGTATTAACTTTGAAGAGCCTTGTGTGAATTTTAGTTATTCAGTCACTGTCCCAATCTCAGCCTCTTTTAAAGACTGCTAAATATTTCTCTTTCGTGAGAGTGATAGGACAGCAGAAACTATAGAAAAGGCCAATTACAATATACAATATAAAGGCCCTGTATGCTATACAGTACAATTATTAGCTGTTGTGGAAAGCAGAAATCTGTGGTTTTCCATCATGTACAGCATATTCCACAAATACCATAAGAACCCAGTGGTTTTCGTCTTTTTGGCAGTGGATTTCATAGGGACTGAAGCTGAATGGAGCAAAGCAAGTCAGAACATAGATTCAGATGTCCAGCAGATGAGAAACTTAATACCAAGGAAAAAGATTTGGGGGGGGAGGGAGGGGGATGGGGGGAGGGCAGGGGAGCGAGGGAGGGTGGGT
>NW_010428486.1:35509-60738 GCF_000710305.1 Buceros rhinoceros silvestris
CTTAATGAAAGTTGTTATCGTAGAGAATTTTGTACCTAAGGCTTTTCAGTCTCAGTCACAACTACCAGTCACTCTTCCTAGTTGCCCTGAACAATCTCATTCCAAGTGAACAAGATAGTTTTCTTCAAGCTTATTTAACTGAGAGCGACTTTGAAATTTTATCACTATGGAATGATAATCACAGATATGTTTAACAGCCCCAAAAGGCTAATAATAGCAATAGTTTTAACTCCACAGGTTTTTAAATGTCATGGTATTTTTCATACTTAGAAAAGATTGTATTTTTCTCACACGTTCTTTTCTACTGACTTCTGGAATAAATAATATTGCATCAGTTTAAATGCAATAGGTATGACATTTAACTAGTACATTATCAGGTGTAACTTGATGCAGAGATACTCCATTTCAAAGCTATATCAGATGTGCATCATCTCAAGGGCAGTGATACAAATGAGACCAGCCCGACAGAAGTTAAGAACAGGCCATCAGCATTTTTCTCATTAAACTGATAATCATAATTGCAGGTTTAGGTTTGGTAGGGAGTGAAGGAAAGCAATTTTAAGTTTAGAAATTCAGCACTGAATATGAACTAAAAAATAATAGTGGGTTTTGCCTATATAAATATTCTGAGACTTCTAATATGAGAATAAATTTACACCAGGACAAATCTGAATTCTGGTTAGAATTGTCTTAAAACAGTGAGAAAAATATTGCCTGTTCTTACCAGCCTTCAGGTTAAAAATGCCACCTTTTGCAGTTTAAGCTCTGTTAATATTACAGTTTTACCTGCAATTATAGTTCAGGTTTGCTTTGCTGAAGTTACTGATGCATCTGAATATCATCAGACAAATTTTATTTTGGAATTTCCTTGGCTTTTTTATAAAGTTAAGGAAAAATGCTTGTAGCTCTGCCATATGGAGGCAAATACAGCACCTAAATCAGTTTCTAGGGACAAAAGCCTTAGGTAGGTATATTATACCATGAGTGACAAATGCTTTAATTAACATATCTAGATTGAACTTCAGATTTGCTTCAAGTTGCATATCCATATTTCCTAATGTCTTTAGCTCAGCCTCTTCTGCATAATAGCTGCACTGAAGTCTGTAGAAAAAGAGTACTCTTCCAAGTCTGAGAAGATTTGGAGTCCAAAACAAAGTTCGTAAAAAATTGGCTTAACAATTTAGAAAGTGCTCAAATCTGAAAGTTCTTGATTTTTTTTTAAATTATGCCAGAAAGTATAAGAACTGACAAAAGAAGGAAATTATTTAACTATTCCGTGCTTCTGCACATCAGTTCAGGTTTGGAGGTGTTCCTTTCTGTCCCACTTCAAAGGCCAAATTGTACTTCAGGGGAAACTTTGGATTAAGAAAAGCAGGGTAATAAATGTGCCAAATGCTGACAGTGGTAGCAATGTGGTTACAGACTGGGCTGTCTTCCAGTTGTTACATGCAATCACTTTTGGTCCCGATTTTGACTGGTGACTCACAACCAGAGTTTCTGGGAGTTGCCAGCTGAACTCAATAAATATCACAATGCTTGGTTTCCTTCCTTAATACAGCATGCACAGCCAAGTTAGAAATTTTATGCAATGTCATGTAGCTATTTTGTGCAGATGTTGTTCAAACTGTAATGCTTTCACTTTTTAAATTGACAGTGCTTTGCGTCTTCCATAGTAGTATACAGGTTCTAAAATCTGAATTTACAAAATGCAGATTCTAACAGCAAGAGAAATAGGTCCCCCATGAAGATGATACAGTTATTTTTTATCAGAATTTTCATCCTCCATCACAAGTTTCCCATTCTCTGTTTTCTTCATCTTCAAGTTCTGGTACCACCTCTCTGTGCTGCCCTGTTCTGTCTCCTTTCACTCTGGGTCATTTCCTTCATACTGTTCTCCAAGTCTCTGCAGTGGAGCAAGCAAGGAAGAGAGCCTTCCACAAACATTATTTTCTCCTGTAGCTGCTGTGCCCTGAAATACAGTTTCCCCCATATTTCTTTCTCCCTATTCCGAATGTGCCACTAGCCATAATGGAAGCAGTACTGGATTGCATGTGTGTAACCCTCTATAACTTGTTCCAGATGAAGCTCTGTCTTAGCTGACATTTAGGATTTTTTCAGGCTGATAGGCCAACTTCCTTCAGGGCTTCCCTTCCATTCTAATGCCTCCCCCATCCCCAGCAAGGTGCTCCCCTCCATGCCCTTTCTCTGTTGCAGAGTTGATGAGCTCTGTCCCTCCTAGTCCTGTGGTGGTGAACACCACTGCTGGGGGCCATGCCTGCAGCATGGAGGATGTGCCTCCTGCTCTCATCCATTAGCTTACAGTGCATCTGATGATGCTGCATGCTCTGTTCTATGGCCAAAAAAAGAGACAGAAATTCAAGATCTATCCAGAAAGTGGACCACTATCGTTCAGTTTCAATAGTGTAATCAGGAACAGAATCTGACCTGTATTAAACGCATCAGTCCACATGTCCTCATGCGGAAAGTCGGTGTTCACAATGTTCCCGTGTGCAGGTCTGTCAGTCGCTAGTCTGAAATCAAACAATTGTGGCATATCCTTCTTCTCTAATTCACATATTTTGTTCCCTCTTTGTAGAAGAACTTGTGAAAAATGTTGGTGAACAGGAAAAAGACCAAGGCAGAAATTCCACAGATGCACAGTTACAGGAAGAGACAACAAGGATACAAAATGAGAGTAGTCAGGGAAGTGATGGTACAACCTGTCCTCCCAGATCCATCGTCCTACAAGTAGTCTCTTTCGACACTCCTCTGAGTGATGAATCCAACTCAGAAAAATGCTCTAACTTTGATCCGAACCAGAAAGATCTCACCGATGCCCAGCAAGAAACACAGAGTACAGACCCACTGAATGGTAATGCTTCATCACAGAGCCAATCCAATGAAGCTGCAGCAGTGTCTGGTATCTCCCTGTCAAACAGTAGCAGTAATGTAAAATATCAAAATAAGTTGTTGTACAAACCACCGGCGTAAGACAGTTTCTTCAGGCACGAGTAAAACCAGTACTGTCCTGAAGCCATCGAATGAAAGCTGTTTGATATAAACAAATGCCATCTTCTTGGTATTAGCTTTTTGGTATCTAGTAGAAAACTTTTTACATAAAAACCCTAAACCTTTAGTTGAGCTGGAAGAACAATTTTAATGTAATTTAAGGATGCATATTTGCAATTAAATAGCAGTTTGTTATTGGAAAATGAGGAAAACTTTCAAGACAGAACTATCTAACATTTTCTTTTCAAATTCATGCACTATTAAAATGCACTCCCCTTAGTTTAGGCACTTAATATGATTATTATTTCATAAAGTACATCCTTTGTACTAAATGTTATGTGACTTTTAGAGTTAAAAAGTTAATTTTAGAGTAAATAAGTTAGGGATTTGCTAACTGTAGTAGGCGTGGGACTGTGTCATTCTCTTAATCAGAAAGATAAAGATGATGTTTGCAGAACAATCAGAGCAGCCTGAAAATACCTATAATGTCAGAATATTTTTTTAGCATGCAAGTATTTTATCACAAGCTCACCGTGATTTAGTATCTGCTGATTGTAAAACACCAGGGTATCACGGACAAGATGCCCAAGCATTAGGAATAGAAGCTATCAAAGTAAGAGAAAGATAGTGAGTATTTTAATTTTATTTTCTGAATTTTCTTATTGTTAGAATAAATTTTAAGGTATAAGGATAATAAGAATAATCAAGGCCTGTAATGACACTTTTTTTCCTCACTTCTAATTAAAATGCTAAACTCATTCATGCTTTTATGATAGTGTGCCTTGCAATATTGTGCCAGAAAGATGGCATTGTCTGAGCAGCAACGTTGAAGTGCTTATAAGGCTTAGCGTAGATATAAGTATATGACTTGGCATATTTCTCAAAAATGCTTTTTATGGAGAACTCCCACTTATTCTAGAGTTCTGCATTCCAGTGCTCCATGCTTTTATTGTTAACAGGTTTTTTCCATCGGAAATAACAGATGGTTAATGCAGGGTCCTAAATCAAAATATTTATGCTAAAATTTATTTCACAGCATTTGAAGTTATGTAATAACTGACATCTTTTTCTTTTTACGTGTGTTTTTCGCACCATTTTTTATATTAAAGACCAACTTGAAATTTAAGTGCCTTAGAAAGGTTTTCCATCTCCTGGATGAGACACACAGTAGGAAAAGCTCACATCTTTTGTCTTCCGAGCTATGCAGCAGGCAGTGGTGGTGTAGCTGTCCTTGGGGTTCTTTAGATGGCTGACCAACTGAAATGCTGTTTGAGAGGTCAGGTACAATCCAGCATGCGGTTAGTGAACTCTGTTGCCTTGTCAATCGTTACATTCCACCTTTCTTATGAGGACAGAGATTTCTTATTTTGGAAAACGCTAAACTCACTCATTTTCTGAGAGAGGGAATTTTCTACAGAATGTCTTGCATTTTAACATTTCAAACTGCAGAATTAATGAAAAGGAGTTTGTATTAGTGTATTTCCAAAGACAAACATGATCTGGAAGCTGTTTTTTTCCTGTAGATGGTAAAAGAGGTTTAATAATATGAATTTCACCAATCCAAGGATGTTCCTTCACTAGAGATGGCAATATTAAAAAAAAGTTCAGATAAATAATGAAATAGAAATAAGAGATTAATTTAATTATTTTGTGGAAATAGCGAATATTGGCAAGGTCCTGAACTAAAAGCCAGAGCTCATACGAGGACATTGCTCAGCTCTTGCATCTCTTTAGTCTTATATTGACTTTTCACCTATTCAGATCTCTGAATCCTGAAAGTTTTTCAGTGGAAATGTGCATCCCTGGTCAGCCAGCTTAAGCCTACAGAAAGTCAGTTTGCATTTCTTTTAGTATCTCATGAACCTTTCCTGCATCTCCCCCTAAGTAATTCATAGTCCCTCAAGTCAGAAAACCCCCAGATGAAGCTGGATTTCTGATTTACACTATCACAAATTTTTAGTAGAGCGCTACTATGCATAAAATAAGGATATTGGTTAGGTGTTATTTGCGAAGGCATCTGATATTTGAAGGCATTTTTAATTGTCAGTATATATGAAAAATGTGTTCACTGTGGTATGTTGAATTTACTCTCATCCATCTCCTTCAGCGATTGTGTTCATTTTCCAGCATTTTCTCCCAGGAAAATGGAGAGATTGATGAATGCTTTGCCTGGTTTCTGTAGTATATTAATGTCAGAGCCCAATACTCGCTGACCAGGTTCTTCTAGATATTGCATGCGTGAAGGATGTAATGTTTAATATGAAATTTTCCTATCTGAGGATAGTTGGTGTTACATGGGCTCTCTGATTTAGCAGAGTGATACAAAATATCCTGAAAGCACACTACGAATCTAAGTTACGTGTAGCAAAGTAGAACAATTGCAATGCACAGCTCAATCACAATGCCAATGTAAGTCCCATTACCAGTCTCTAGAATATGCTCGCTTTCATAACGCTGGATGTCCCCAGTCACCAGTAGGGCATGCATGGGTTGAAGCCAGCTCAGGCCCGTTGCTCTCTTCAAAATTCTTTTGCTTAGTTGTTTAGTTTTTGTACTCTACACTGAGCTGAGCCATGGATTCACTCTCTCCATGCTGGCCTGGCTAACTCCAGGAGGCAGTCATGATCTTCTGATGAATACAAGGAGAAACATCTACACCACTGGCTGATCTCCTCAACTGTGATACAGTCAGTGGTTCCGCTCAACTGACCTAAGTGCGTATCTCAAGCAAAGGCCACCCTCCACTCCTTTGTATTGAGATTATCAGCCTTCTTTGCAACAGCTCTGGTTAGTCACCCCTTGCATTATCTCCTGAGCTTGATAGGCACATTTATTGATCAGTCATGATGTCATTTACATTCTATTTTATGTCATTAAGTGGCTTGATTTATACTTTAAATCATTTCATTTTCACATTTTCCATATTTTCCCAATATTTAAATATCATAGAAGAAGCTTTTGAATATTTTATGGTCTTTTGAAATTATTTACAGAGGGACTATGTCATCATATTCTAAAAACTTTTTTTCTTAAGGAGACACTAACCATGTTACTATGCAGAGAGAAATCTAGCTATATATATTATTTAAATACTCTTGTAGGGCAGCACTGACCCTTTCACAGAACTTCATGCTTCTAATAAACTGCAGAGGAGACCTAGTATTAATTTCTTAACTAGATGATATAAATGATACAAACAAGTGACATATATGATGGACTTTTTCTGTGCCTGCCTGTTAAAAAAATATACAGCAGGTATTATTATCACTGTAATTCACAGGGGCCAGGGCAGCAGACTTTCTTCAAACACAGAGTGAGTCTCCGGTCCTCACTCTTTGAGATGAAATGAATTAATGCTGGATTTCAGCAACAACTTTAAGTACCGCTGCAGAGACTGTGCCACCATGTTAAAGATAACTGAAAAGAAAGGCAATGTAGGCATTTGGTATTGGAACAGTCTGCAATATTCAATAGCAAAGGGAAAACTCAGGCTAAAATGTTTCACATTTGTCTTTCACAATGGTGAAATGATTTAATATCATTCTAAATGCAGAGAATCCATTAAACCATCATTGTTGTCTTAAATGTAGATACTTAATATTAGTGTTTTTGCAAGAGTTTTCATTGCTGCAGCATGTGTAGAAGCTTCATAACTACAAACAGCCCAGCAGTCTCTGTTTTTTCATCCCTCCTCCTTTTTCTCTGTATAAGCGATGTTTGAGATGGTCAAGGGTGAATGTGTTGGGTATGATGCAGTCGCACTCAGTACAGGAGGGAGACAGCATCCCCATTTTTCACATTTGCACCTCTTGTTGATGGCCAGCAGATCCAGACAGGACTCTTCTAACCAAGGTCAGGTATTTTCCATGGAATGTCACTTCAAGCAAGCAGAAGAGAGCATACACGACTCTACTTTTTTTTCCTTGCTTCCCAAATTAGAGTTATTTGAGTATTCTAACGAGCACTGTACCTCTATCAGGACATTATTAGTGCTCTCCGTGCTAGATTTTTCTACCTCAGTACTTTCTGTACTGGACAGAAAGTCCAGCATGCTTGCTGACACTCAGGGCCGAGAAGTAAGCACCTGCAGGCGCTGGGGCTGGGAGAATGAAATAGTAAGTAAGAAGAAAAGCAACATAGGTATTCATATGGAAATTTTATATGGTCGCTGTGATTGTTCTGTCCTTTATAAAAAGCAGAAAACTCAGATTGGTTTTCTCTAAGTAAGCAATTGAATTATTACAGAGATGGGGAAAATGGAAAGATGTTCTATCTAATTTCTTGGGAACCGTTGCAGAATGTTTGGATGTACTATGATGAGGGAGGTCCCTGTTAAAAAAAAAAAAGAGAGAAGAGTCTTTTTTCCTCTTCTTCTATCACATCTCTTTTTAGGTGTAGTTCTTGTAGACAATTACATTTTATTAAGAGGAGTAACTCTGCCCTGAGTCCTGTTCAGTGTGAGGGGAGAACTGGAGGGTCATCGTTACAAAAACTCCAGTTGTGACTGAATGTTGTTTTTCTCCACAATACCTTTGCCCTTTCCATCATCTGACTTTCATTTAATCGAATGTTACAAGATTAAGTGGAGCTATTATAAGGTGATGGTTTTTTAAGTGATGATTTTCCTTTTCTCCTGAGTGATTTATTTATTAGAACATTAATTTTAAAAACCACTTATGTTTAATTAAACAACTCCATGTTTTAATGATTTATAAATGCTAATTGGCACAATTTTAACTTTTCACTCCTGATGATAGCCACATTAATCCTTAATATTGAAATATAAAGGAGATAATAAATCTGTGATAAAACAGATTATCAGTAACTTCACTCCATATGACAGTAGAGGACTACCCAGTCACATCGAGTTGTACAATCCATTCAACGTCATCAGCAGTTAGTACCTGAAAGCCTCTGGAGAATAATCACATTGATTTATGGTAATGCAAGTGGCATCAAGTAATCATCTGTGCCATGCAAATGCTAGTGACCATTCAGTGCCGTGGTGGCCCTTGGTGCTCAGCCGAGTGTGGAACCATTTGCATCCATGCAAAGCAGGTATGGATTGCTGTGGTGCCTGGTTCGTTAGACTTCCTCGGGCACACTGTGCACAAGCATTCCTTTAGCCACAGTGTGGCTAAGCAGAGCGATAGTCAGTCAGGATCCTGGCCCTGAGGGAAGGCATCTGTGTTCATGCATGGGATGAGGCTGGAGAGAAGGTGATATTAAAAGAGCAAATGATGTGTTACGAAAAGGATTGAAATTATAAGGTAACAGCCACTAGCAACCATTCATGGGGCAGAGTTTATCACATAAAAAACCTGAGGCATTGATGGGAAGAAAGTTATGTATTATTTAGAAGTTAATGTTTAATTTTTGTTAAAATTGAGCATACAGTTAAGGCCTCCACAAACTACTCCTATCCCACTCCTAAAACTCTATTAACCACTCTATATTAAGGATAAGATATAAGTATTTAGATCAATAAAATTTTACTTTCATACCTGTCGCCAACCCCTTTTTTTGGTTTTGTGGCTAATAATAAAAGTTTGCTAAGTCCCTCCAAAAACAACTGCAGGCTGAACAATCTGGAGACATTCTTGTTCTAATTCATGTTAGTCAAATTTTGAGACTTTAAAAGCCTTTGGAGAACTGGTTGTCTACATTCCACCTACACTAACTTTATGTAAAATTAGGGGAACGGTAACGAATGCCGCTTGGGGGAATATGGACCCATCTGCTGCTGGCTGCATTACAGGGCGAGCAGCACGCACCCTGCCAGCATTCTTGGCAATGAAACAAGGGTAAAATCAGTAGCAATTCTTACTTGCTTACAGGGAAGCCATGGTGAATTCATAGCTGAAAATTAATTCTTTCTTCATTCTTCTTCTCATGGGCTCCCTTTCCTCTTTCCCCTTTCTCTTTTCTAAACTGTGAGCCTCTTATTCAACTTAACTCACTGTCTTTCAATTTTCTTTTCAGTTCACACATCATCCGCTTTCCCTTTCAGCTGCTTGTACCTTTGTTTTCTGACCTTCAAAACTCTTCCCATGCCTGTATTTTTATTTTTGTAACTTTTATGCTTCTCCCAGCTCACCTTCTCCACTTTTGAGACCTCTCTGTTTTTCACATTTTTCAGTTCAGCATTATTAATCACTGGCGGGACCACTCAATCACCTGCTTAAAACCAAGAAGTCACTATGTAGTTAGTAAATGACACTGTAAGTTTGCTACATTCTCCCCATGCCTACTACCTCAGTTTGTAATTTCCTCAACTGTATTCATTCAAAGTTACTGAAGGAACAGTTTAAGCGACAGCTTTATGTTATGATTGTCAGTTTGAAATTCATGTTGTATCATCTAGTTTGACAGCTGCTTGTGTCGCTTGGTGTCATTGATTGAATTAATTGAGTTCTTGGAACTTGACACTGGCATCTTTCATAACCTGAGAGGAGCTTACTCCCAATGTGGAAGCCTACATTAACGAGGATTTAAACAGCACTTCTCTGCAGAGGGTGAATCTTGACTTTCAGTAAATTGTAAAATAAAATAAACCAAAACCCCTTTATTAACACTTATTCATGTAAGGGTCTTTGTATTTTTGTTTCATGCTGTGATCTATTGCTTTCATTCTATCTTTTGCCTTATGGATAAACCATAGTGATTAGTTAATTCAATCCTGTGCTTACTCCAGTGAGAAAGCAATTAAATAAAGCAGTGACTAAAACCTCGTTTTAATCTTCAAAACATCAGGAGGAAAGGATCATGTCTGTCCAGGGCTGTACAGATTCTCTTAACTTGCTTAACTTCCTCACTCAGGTTCCCAATCACATTTGTTTATCTTCCAGGTGAGCCCAAACACTGTAGGAAGACAGAAGATATAGTAAAAACCACTGAGCAGAAAGACGCACTGATACAGAACTAAATTTGCTATTTCTTGAAAGCTTCTGGCATTTCAGGCAGGACAGGTACTTTTGTAATTTATTTCATATAATGAGGTGAGTTTTATGACATAAAGAGCTCCTTAGTGCTATTATTATCCCCTTTCTCTATTCCAGATGTGGTTTTATTACAAAATTTTGAAATGGGGACATGGTACCCCCCACTTTCAATGTCTCGTCAAAACCCATTGAAAATAAAGAAGGGAAAACCAATACTTTTACATCTCTGAATCCTTGATGTCAGACTAAATAATTATGCAATAAAACATCATCAAGTAATGTGTATTAAATACTGGAAGTAGTAGTATTAAAAGTCTGTTATTTATGAAATTTCACTTTACCTCTGTTGCAGGAGAAAAGAACTCCAGCTGTTCCTACCCCATGCTCTTAGAGGCCGTTATCTGTCAACTTGTTCTTGGATCATCCTGTTTCTGTGGAGAGTGATTGGACAAAATGATCAAAAGTGTAAAACATAAAACCCTGAGCTGGTGACTCAAGGCACTTAATAACTCACAAGATTTCTGCTGTATTTGTGGTGGCTATTTCCTCTTCTATACTGCTTTCTTAAACTAGCCAAAATAATGTTTTCAGCCAAAGTTGGACCTTGCTTTATTGCATCACTGACACCAGCCATTTCCAGTTATCCATAAGACATGTAAAAATATGACATTATCATCTGCCTGGGATTGCTGTTACCTGTCAATGTGTCACTGCTACTGGTGTCCAATGGAAATGGAAAGTCAAAATGAAACATCGTTATAGATAACTTGTTCATGCAACCATGCTGCATGCACCATTAAAGTCCTACTTGTTGGCTTCCTTAAAATATCTGGAAATAAAGATATGTAGACTGTACAGGGAAGAGGTGGAGTTACACTGACCAGCCTGTGTGGATGATTCTTCCCCACTGTGGTGGTTGCCATGTGGAGAGAACTGGTGTTTAACAAATCAGTATTCGAAATATCTCCTTAAAATTAATTAAATAGCATCCAGTATTAAATATTAAGATATTCTCAGTCCTATAGTGCTTTGGAAGACTTCAGCAAAGGTGTCAGCCGTACCACGGAGCTGGTGCTTAATTGTTTTATAGGGTGGAAGAGACAGTGACAGGAATACATGAAAATGGCTTCACTTCAGCAAAATACTGCGTTGCCTCTCAGACGGAACTGGAAGATGACACTGAGGCCTTATGTCATGCTTTGTTTCGAATGCAAAGGTGACAATGCAGATCCTGCAAAATCCTTGCTAGCATTTGTTTCATTAAAAGAAAACACCAGACCAACTTTCTCTGAGAGGCAGTGAAAACGGAGTGTGCAGGCTGTTACCTCTGCAAGAAGCATCAGAATGAGCCCTCCAGCCCAAACTGTGCATAGAAAGAGGCTCCGTTTTCATCTCCACTTCCCTCCAGCTGCAGGTGACCCCTCCTGGCTTGCCTGGGCATCCCGCAGCAGCCACAGCCAACCTCATTTCCCTTTGCTGGAACCTGCCAGGAAACTTCCATGCTCCCCTTCACGTTGTAGGCACTCATATGGCTCGAGTTGCTGCACCCCAAGTTCTCCTTTTCAGACCCTGTGGCTATTACCTCACTGATCAAAAAGTCTTTATAATCAGCCATGGTCCGCTCTGAATAGGACTTGTGGGGACAGTGGCACTCCCCGCTATGCAGAGGCTGATGGATGATTGCGATTGATGTGCTACTCATCTGCTGCTTCAGGGATCTAACCAGAGCTCAGCAGGCATCGGACTCAACCTCAACAAGGGCACACTTTGTCCTGATTGGAGAAGGAATCGTAAACCAATCACCCCAGACTGAGGGACCCTTACACGTCCATACCTGCTGACTGTTTCTTTTCTGACAGCGGAGCAATCAAAATTGAGCTGGCAACAGTGTGAGCTCCGAGCCCGGGGATAAGGGCATGCCAAAAGGTGGAATTCCTGTCATTGAATATGTAAGCCATATACATGCTATGCATAAGTAGTGTGCATAGTTTTAACTTAAGAAATGTTTGTGCATATAGGATGTAAAAAGTGCATTTAAATTGTTTTGTGTATCTGGTCCAGAGCTTGTATTTAGCATGGACGAATTTCTGTACAGTGCAGTTAACGAATGAAATGTTAACAAATGAAATTGTATCATAAATGTTATAACGCAATTGATATTTTTTGCTAAGATTTAAGAATTTATATATTCTCTGCTAGTGTTTGAGCAAATCATTAGTAGCCTGGACCATTCTGTGCACCTTTGCATCCTTTTTGGGAATGTTTAACTCTTTTTTTTTTTTCTTTATAATAAAACGTAGACCATCTTATGGCTTCTTATTGTCATTACGACAAGAGAAGAAATATAATGGTCATATCAGACTTTTTTTTTATTGTAAAGCGCCACATACTGTGGCAGTGGAAATTACTCTTTTTTTTAGGATCGGAGAGCTTGGAACCTTATTTCAGACATGTTGAGCATCTGCAGTTCCCATCAAATTTGAAAAGAAAAAGGGTGACTGATAGCCCATTTAGGTATTTGTTACAGAGTGTTCTTCAGCATTGGAATTTATGATTCATTGAGACTGAAATTCTGGAAAAATCAGATTTTAATGTTTTTACAGTATTTTCAATTTCAGACTTTTGCCATAGTTAAACTTGGTCTTTTTTTTCTGTGTTTCTATCCCATCATGATTTATATACTTTGCAAGAATTTTCTCCTGGAAATACAAGGAGTAATTATAAGAGATTTTGCAGAGTACTTGGAGCATCCTGTGGAGCTCTCAAGGTCCTATAATATAGCTGGCACCAAGATCTCCCACTGCAGAAACTAGAAGGAGCTCCTGATCTCACAGGAGGCACTCATTGCCTGCAGAACTCATTCATTAATATAGAAATGTGATTTGTGTATAAATGATCCTATTTGCTCATTTGTATTGAGTTTTAATCACTGTGGTAGATGCTTCTCAAATACAAGAAGAAGAATCTTTAGGTTTTTTTTTAACGACAGCTGTTTCTCTTTCTTTCTTCCTTTGTTCTTAGCAAGATTTTACCTGGACGTGACCCAAAGCTTAATGTGTTGTTTGGATAAGGAGAAGTTTTCTTTTATGGAGAAGACCAATATAGCCAACATGTAATTGTTAAAGCTTTGACCTTGAGTGAAATTTGTGTTCAGATGGCAGAAAGTCTTCTTGAGAGGGCCTCTCCCTGAACAATTTCAGTTTATCTCTGAAATCTGTAAGGCTGTGCTACCAAAACACTGCATGGGGCTGTAAGAAATGGTGTTTGTATATGCATCTCTCCCACAGCATTATGGGCATGTACCCCTGCATTGAGCACACTGAGGAGCTGTAGCTATAGGTTAGCCCTCAAGATTTTGTACTTTTATCTTAAGATATCTGACAGATATATTATGTAATATTGTTATGGGTTATGATCTAGCCAGTATTTTTTTATTTAATTTTCAACAAGGCAATCTACAACTGTGTGTTTTTATTCTGCTGTATTTGTCTGTATTTCCTATGATGATATTCCCAAATAAATTTGATTTGAGGGCAAAGATTGTAAAGCTCCATAGTGTTAGTTACAAATTTGCTTTCCTGAAGTGTGGTTGCTCATTTGTGTATGGTTGTCTTTGAAAAGGGACAGAGCATAAATGATTGTTTCCAACCCTTTCACACCCTTGTGACTCCATGCATAACTGTGTTTTTCCATAACTGTGCCAGTTTGCCATCCTTGTAGCACTCGAAAAAAATTTCTTTAGTTGAGTCTTGCCTTCTTATCCTTTCCTGCTAAAATAGCCCTCACAAGAAGAAAACTGTAACCAATATAACTTTTTTTCCCCCAAAAAATTCTTACCATGGGTCGATATTGACGGAATCACTGGGACTGTTCATGTTAGCAACAGTTCTTCAGGAAGGGTACGACTTTCAGAGGCGCCTCCATGGGACTGTGTAAATTTAGTCGTCTAAATTCAGTGGAATGGGAAGTAAACGGGGCCCCTTCCTATTCAGACTGGAGATGAATGGAAAGAATCCCACTGACCTAGATGCGTATCAAATCCTAACAAGGTACATGATGGAAATAAATCAAACAACTACTTTATATCACATTCTTTGCAGTTCTTTTTTTCCCAGATGTTATCCCACTTACATGCGCAAAGGACCTTCTTCTATTCTATAGATGCCAGAAGTCCAACAAACCACTTCTGTGACCAGAATAACTTCAAATTAACAAATAAATCAAGATCCCCAGTGGTAAGTGTCTAAAATGTTTATCTTTAACAGAGTATACTGTTAGTACATGAGAAAGAGGAAAATGTAATATGACTAACGTTCTTCAACAGCAACTTAAAGATATTTAAATGCAGAGTAGTTTAGTAGACAAAGGTTTGTCTGAGAGAGGAGTGCATCCACTTCCTTGAAAACTGGTATGGAAAACTGAGTGGAAATGGCATTTAATACTATAAGGAAAAGAAAGTGTCCTCTGTCAAACATGCTATGCAAAAATTTAGGCCGCTTTCCTGGTCATTTAATTATTTAATGGGTCTTTTCCATGATCCAGGGCAAACATTCAGAAGTTTTATTAAACTGTGAATGTGTAAGTAGTCCCCTGGAAATAAAGCAGCAAGTCATAACCAGGAAGTTAGAAATGTGAAAAATTTCTTATAAAAACTGGGATTTTAAATGTTTTGGGCTGAACGTTGCCGCAAAATGTTTCTCTTGTGCTTAGGCAAGTCCTTTGCTTACAGCCCTTTTGTGGAGAACTGTTGGAGAACTTTCCATTAGCTGGGCTTAGATACCTTAACCAAGTATGCTTTTCTGACAAATTACTTAATACGTGAACTTTAAAGCTGATTACTTTAATGCATTTGTAACATCCTGTGTAGATCATTGTTACAAACCTGAAGTAGTATGAATTTATACATAAATAAGGTGGACAAAATCCAAATGATAAGTATGGTCTAGGCCTTGAGCTGGAAGGATAGGTGTCTTTTCGCTTTCATTTGGACTGTACTTACAAAGCTATCTCATTGTCACATAGGCCCTAATGGTGATGCACGTACAAACAACACTCCTGAACTTGAAAGGACTTTAGTTAAAGTAAAACTTTGTGACTTGTACCATAATACCATGAACAAACATCAAATAACCTGAAAGCATTGCTATTTATTTGTATAAAGCTTGATAAGATCACCTTCATCCAAATCCAATGAGCCAAAGGATCAGTTTTACCCATGATGTAATTCCATGAAAGCCAAGAGAGCTGGTGTCATTATACCAGGAATTAATTTGATAATTAGATAGTAATTGGTTGCCTCTTGCGTTTACTGCATTCAGCTGGTCTACTGATAGTTTTCTGCAGTGAAGGGTACTCTGAGGGTCTAATGTCTCTGTAGAAAGCACTACTCAACTTTAAGCCAGCTTAAATTCTTTTATTGAAATTGTGCTTCCTTTCATTTGAGAAAGAACTGTATTTTTCTTACCAGTCAGAAATGAACATTCACCATTATTGTTCGGGATCAAGCCTTGTAATACGATGCACAACGCATCTTTCTTTTAGCATTCCTGTCTGAGAAAGACCCCTATTCTGTTAAGTCAGAAGGTGGGTTGGGGTAGGGCAGAACTGTGACTGCAGCCAGAGTAGTTCTGGGGGACATGGGTGTGTTCTAAAGTAAATGGTTGGTACAGGAGTGAGGGTATAGAGCTGATATTTCCAGTAAATTAGAGAATAAAAATGGCATGAGCAATTTAAATATTATTTATAATTGACCTTCATGTCTGTTTTTAATATTCAATATCTGCTGAGTGTTTAAAAAAGCAATTAAAAGTCCCATATAATGTTAAAACCCTTGATAAATGTAATAAACAAATGACATATTCAAAAGAGAGAATCTATGTCCCATTAGGAAAGAAAAAGAAAGATGAGAGCAACATATGGCAGTATAATTAGCATGATTAGGGAAGCACATCAACAGAATTTATGCTGCAGGGAAAACGTAATAAGAAACCAACACACTTTCCTCGCTGCCTTGAAAATTGCAAATATCGCTCTCTGAAAAGGAGAAGATGCAGAAAGGCTCTCTGGCATTTAAAGCTGTAACTTGTGTTCTTCTATCATTATTAAAGATGCACACAGCCATCTGCAAACCATTTATTTTTTGCAGAGTTCACATTGTCCCATTCCTTTGATTAATAAGGAGCAATATTACACCTCAGCTGCTTCCCAGAAAGATGCTGTTTTGGAAACCTAATTAATACCGGTTCCACAGTTAGCTTGAGGTGTTTGTTAGTGCCAGATACTGAGTTCTTATTTGTTTCTCATTATGTGGAGAGCATTGCTTCTCAATGCCAACATTGTTGGTTTGCATTTCGGAATAACCTTTCGACACTCCTGTCCCACAGCCCTCCCTTCAGAACTGCTAATAACACCTGTCATCATTATTTTAACATGCCTATTATGTCTGTTGAAGACAATGAGGGCTATTTACGTAGACTATCCTGATGCACAGCAAATATTCCTGCCATTTTCTGAACAGTTGGGCCAAAGAGAAGAACAACATTTAGAAACTTGGCAATGCAGTTCAAATCTCAGCTTACCACTAAGGGTCAGTATATACTAAGCAAATGAATCATTACAAAACTGAAGCAGAGTATGTTTGGCTTATTTTTTTTCTACCGTAAAGGCCTGGTTTATTTAATAAATAAAAAAAAAAAAAGAAAAAAGAAACAAAACAAAACAAAACCTATGGCAGAAACACAGATACTGAACTTGTACAAACGCCATCAGCCAACTCTGCTGTAACTGGAGATTACTAGCATCTTACCGAGTAGCCTGAGATTTCATAGAGGGTGCACAAATATCTTGCCTGACACTTGCCCAGAGTGCTCTTATTTTCATAGGAAGATAAAGGGGGGAATACAGCAAGACATAGGAGGCATTTAGCATCCACTTTGTTGCCAAGTATAATGCTCTGCATGAAAAGGTCAAATGTAATTGCATGTCAGGAACCAGCAGAACAACTGAAACTCTTACTGCAGCTCACTATTGCACTGAGCTGCTAGAGAAAAAAAAAAATGGAAAAAAAAGGAAAAAGTGAAGAAAAGGGGAAAAAAGAATAGCTGAGGGCCTGAACACCGATGTGGGTGCCATAGGAGAGAGAGAAGGGGGAGTTTTAGGGACAGAATGTTTTAAATATGCCCTTACATTGTAACTCCAAGGTTCTGTGATAGACGATGCCTTTTCTGCTGCAAGAATAATATCCCTCAGAAAAAACCCTATGTCTCAATCTGTAAGAGAGAAAAGATAAGGGGGGGAGTCCTGCACTGAGTTAGGGACAGTTCATCGTGTGGTCCCAGCTGCCAGGCTCGTACAAAAGCAGCCCAGCAGCCTCCACAGGCCCTGCTTAGGTCGCTCCCCAACCACCCACAGCACTGCCGTCTGCCCAGATCAGCTCTGGGGAGAGCTTGGACAGCCACCCAGCAGATTGCTTTGGGAAATAGTATAAACACAAATTTTTAAAGGGAAAAAGCTGCCACCGACCTGGGCCTTGGTATTATAGTCCATTAGAGGAAGCGCAGATGGACTGGAAATCTCTTCCTTACTGAGTGGCCTGGACCCTGGACACAGTGGGAGTCCCTCGCCCAAGCACGAGCAGCAGGGCATCTGCCTGCAGCCCCACCGCAGAGTCCACAGCAGCACTGGATGTGATAGTTTTGGTTCAATAACATCAGTGGTGCAAGAACTAATGTTTTCATTAGTGAGGTGAAATTGAGAAGGCAGTGGGGTAGTGAGTAGTCTTTGAAGACTTCAACAGCATTTATGGCAATCTTAAGAAACAAATGCAAGAAATTCAATAATTTGACAGCGGGATAAGAGAAGCTTTCCTGTCCAGTACACCTGTTATGTCCCCAAATGGCCAAAACCTGTGGCCATTCTCAAGAAAGATTCCTGACTTCAGTGGAAGTTATGCTTTAGAAAGGACTGTATCTATTTAAGTATTATCTGGTTTTGCACCTGGAGAATAACCAACATATACCATCCTGTAAGTCAAACCATGGAATTCTTCCAAATAACTTATTAGCACAATGTCTCAATAAATCTCTCTGAAGGGAAGAACCTGTCATGGAGTCACAAGTATAGCATAAGAAAAAGAAACAAGGCTGTAAAATGCAATAACAAAACGCCTTTAAACCAGTGTACATTAATGACTTAAGGGATATGGGGAAAAGACAGATCAGTCCGAGGAGACAGATTCCTTTCAATTCTGCGAATAACATTTCCTGCAATACCTTGAAAGCAAGAACAACAGCAAATATACCACAGCTTGGAAAGGCGGTAGCTTTAAGAACATGGAGGGGAGAATGGGAAAAAGTCACAAATCAGAGCGGCTCGTTAAGAACTATGTTCATTACTTGCCTGGGTAGTTTATTTCTATCAGCCTGGGTAGTTTATTTTTCCATCAGCTTGTTTTCAGAAATTGCATTAATACAACCCTTCTCTAAAAATCCTGCTCCCGCCAAGCCAGGTATTGTGAGAGGAAACAGCACAAACAGGGAACATGTCATCACAACTTTCCTTTAAGGTGTTTTCATATTGGCATTGTCTTTGAGAAACTTGGTATTCACTAACTTTTTGTCTGTTTTCTCAATCCCCTATTGATTAATTTACACTAAAAGACAACATTAAAGGATTTTTTTGTTATTGTTTTAATTCATGCTTCTGGTGACATAAACATATTGGGCAACAATGATTGATCACTGACTCCCACAAAGAGACCTACTTTCAAGTGTGCCTATGTGGAGCTCACCATGCTATTGAGACAACTAGAATTTCAATTGCACACCAAAGCATGTGAGAGGCTCTCTATCGAAGGCTGCTCTCTGTACAGGTCAGAGGCTGGGCTAAAACCCAGAAAAGACCTAGTTCAGTAAGCAGGTTGCTTTTCTTGTCCCTCCTTTCTGACTTCCCCACACCCAGGTATTTCTGTCATGTGTTTCACCAACAATCCACTGTAGTGTTTCAGCTCTGCTTCATGACAAGCACTTTTCTCCTGGGCTCTGTTGTTTTACTGATCCTTTCCTTATAGCTCCACTTACCATATGCCTCACAAGTGGAATATCAGACAAACAGGGTTTACTTATCTTTTTAAGCTAAAAATGGCTGATGTATAAAAAAATCATGCATCCTGACTTTGTTCTTCAGATGAACTCCGACCAGAAAATGATGTTAGGGTGGATCCATATTGAAAACTCTGTTACAAGTCCTGTCCCTTGAAGGAATCTATTCCTGTACTCAGACATGCTGTTTGGATAATCCTGAGTCAAGAAATAGAGAAAGTGACAGGCTTTTAAAATGATAAAACACATCTGGAATATTTAGAGATGGGGAGATGATCAAAACTGGATTTAGAGATGCATCTAAATACTGGCATGGCAATTGGAGGCTCTTATAGGACCTTGATGCTTTATCCAGATCACAGCTGTAAAACAGAATTGTTGTCCTCTCATTGCTGCAGCAGTAATCCTGGAAACACTCAGATCCAGTTCAAACTAAATCTATTTTTTATTTTCCCCTGTTATTTATAAAGTGTAATTATCCTCAAATCCAATAGTCATCCTGAAACAAAGCATTCGAAACTGAATTCTCCAAGCTCTTATCAGCTGCTTTGTGTTGCCATCTAAATGTTGAGATTCCAAAGCGTTCAGTACCTTGTCTTGGTATCAACTATTATAAACCACACACATTCTTTCCTTTGCCCGTAAGTCCTAGACAGTCCTCATCTGAAACACGTGCATACTAATAACCAGCAAAAAGCCATTAATATCAAAAGCACTTTATTAGCAAGCAACACAGTTAGTTGGTGTGTGGTTAAACACCAATGACTCTTTTACAACTGGGAGTACTGTGGCAACGAGCGACTGTGTGAAAAGCCTGGTGCTGTGTGAAAGCAAAGCTGTGGCAAAGCTGAGACCAAACCCCAGCACTTCTTGCCACCCTTCCAGTCTTAATTTTGGGCCATTCAAATGGTTTCTGAAGGGTCACTTCCTTCTTTTTGTTGTTTGTGGCATAAAAAGCACTCAGTCCTGTAAGTCCTGTAGCTGCTTCTGTACCACCAAGGAGTCCTTCTTTTAGTCCTTCTTGCATACCCATGCTGAGCTGGAGTCATGGATCCTGTTTGAAGTGTTTCTACAGAAAATGGCAACAGAGGACAGATACAGAGATGTAGATGGAGGACGAAAAGATGGCTCCCAAATATAAAGAAACACTTGTTGACAGATCCTGTTCTCAGCAGGTCTTCATGGAAGATCTCAGACCGAGAGTAAAATCACCATGCCAAGGCATAGACAAAAGGCTCTGTGTTTTCAAATACTTCATCTTTTTTTTTTTTTTGCTAGCTCAGGCCTTCAAAAACTTAAAGCAGTGGAAAGTTCAACAGAGAGTAAAACTTTGTATCAAAGGCAAACCGGTAATACAAAAATGACAGTGAATTGATTTTAAAATTGGCCATTGATACAAAAGGAAATGATCTGTCAAATGCAACTCTGAAGAAACATGATTTTCTGTCTCCACCTTATTTCATTTTATGCCATGGAGTTCGCATGGTCTAACAAATGAAAACGTTGGTATGAACCATGCCAAACTTCAACCAAAAACCCTAGGGCTCAGACACGCGCTAAATCACCGCAGCCTGGTATGTGACTGTTTACTGTTGAAACTGTGACAAATGCCCTCTTTCTCAGAGAAGGCTGTACTCTGCTTGCTGCAGGTGACGAAGGTGAATACCAGCATTTCCCAAGGCTCAGCTGGTGCTTTGGGACCCCACTCAAGGGTGTCACACACTCTTGTGTTTCCTCTGACTCCAAAACTGATTTCTAATGCCTCCAGACAACAATAATCTTGCATAAAGAGGACTTGTTTTGCCCGATGTGACTTGGCAGCCTCAGACCAAAAGCAAGACAAGGACTTTAGCATTACCTATGGAGGGAACATGGGGAAGAGTGTCTGCATCCTTCTCAGGACTGAGTCACCTCTGCTTACTTTGTTTCTGTCTGTATTACTGCAAGTAACTCTAACAATACTGGAAAAACCTGCCCGTAACAGAAAGGATCATCTTATACAAACATTTCTCTGCACGCTAGACAAACCCACTGTAAAATATCCAGTCTTGTCTTAATGAACAGATGATTTATTTTGTAGCTTTTAACTCAGTTTTATTTACAACAGGCCTTAGAGTACAGCTTACACGCAGTAGTTAAGCTCTGGCAGTACTGATGTCAGGTCACTAACACATTTGCAAATTACATTTTTAAGTCATAGAAAATGAAAAAAAAACCCCAAACTTTAAAATAACTGTTTTATCTTCGGGCAGATACACAGAACACATCTGCAGGTGTCTGTAATACCCAGCCGAGGGTGCTCCCCTGGGAGCCCCAGCACTGCCAGCACGCCAAGCGCTGCGGTGCAGGGTCACAAGCAGTGGCGAATGGTCTGATGCACACACGGCTGCGCAGTTCAGTTATTCTCTGTGATGGGGCTCGACGCAGCTCCATGCTGTTTAATGAGCCCACTCCTCTTCCCTTTCACTATCTCCCTCTTCTTCCTCTGGAAACGCTGAATCACTCTGACTTTTCAGATGCTTAATCCCTGAAGATACAGAAGTCATGGTTAAAGTTGTTAGCTCACATTAGACAATTTTTACCCAAAGGAAGAAACAAAGAAAAACCCCAAACTAATAGCAATGTATTTGATGCCCATAATGACTCCCTTCTTCCCGGACCTCTTAGTTCAAACAGTACTATGGTGTATTTCCACAGAAACATTCCCTTCCTTGAATATAGGCTCTTAGGAAATTTATCACGGTTTTTGGAAAAAACTGATGAAAGACACCTTGTAAAACAGAAGAGAACAGAAGAGAACACAAGAGAACAGAACTGTATTTGCTTTTCTGTTTTCCTTGGTAATCCTTGATCAGATTAGTATTGCCCATCTCAAGCAAGTTAAGTTTTCAAGGCTCAGACAGTAGACATGGGACTTATTCTACCAAAATTTCATCTCGAGCCTTTTTCTGAGACTGATCTGCTGCAGGTCATCGCTCATGTGGATCCAGTGCTCCACAATCACAGCTTCCTGTGTGCACCAGAGATATTCTCCAGTGTGCATCCCTATAGTCTGCACACGACCTGCAGAGCTGTCCTGATGCAAAGAGAAAATTGCACCCAACAGAGACGGAGCTCCTGGCACTGTAGCCATGGGGTGATTGGATCATTCCTCACATGAAGAATGTATTCCGTTGACCTCCAAATACCACATGGAGAGACCAGAGAAGAGCTACTATTTTCACAAAACCTAAACAGCAAATGCAGAAGATTAGTTTCTGGGTCCCCTAGTTTTTGACAAAACTAATTGTGGTGGGAACATAACTGTTGGTTAAAATGCATGCTTTCAACAAGTCTGAATTTCTGGTGTCATTACTTCAGTAACATGGAAATATTTTCAGTTTCATTACAGACCATACATAGCTCTACTCACCATTTCTATCAGAAAAAGAAAAATAAGCTTCCCTTACCCATCAGTTCCTTTGTTGAGAAATTGCAACCCATCTACTTTAGCTAACCATAGCTGGATAATGAAATACCCCACTGTCACAGCACTTTTAGAGGAATAATTTTCAAAAAGAAGTACACCCTTAAGGCATATGGATTAAGATCCAGATTACTTCAAATGGTGAGTAAAAGGCGTATGTCCAAGAGTCACGGCCCCAGCATCACTTAATCTAGAGGTTCCTATGCTTCACTGTTGATAACCACATCACTCCAAAATATGGGATAATTTTTTTCAAATAAATCACTTGAAAAAAATGTCAACATAATTTATTCCGTTTCAACGAAAATACAAATAGCTGAAAAGAGGATCGTACAATGGGTCATCCAATAGGAGTGCAGCCAGCTCCACTTCCAACAGGAGCCCATCACTACTCTGTGGTGGGCTCTGGCTTCTGTCTTTTTTTTACCACACAAATGGCAGTACTTTGTTCCCTGGGAAACTGTTTCTCAGATGTAAAACAGGCAAATAAATTAATGCCCACAGCCACAGTAAGTGCTGCCCTACCATAATCAAACCATTTCCAATTAAGTAACTGTGATACATGAAGAAACACTCAGAGTGCTCAGCTGCTACCAAGCCGGCCTCTTTAGCAATGCCCTTTGGTAAGACAAACATTTTGAATATGATTTCGCCTAACTATAGGTTAATGGACATTCATTTCAAAATTATATTGTGTTCGTAGGGCAAATTTGTGTTGTGTTGTTTACCTCTGCACTTACAGAGGCATATATTCCACATTCACAGTACCCACTGAACAGCTGCTATTTAGTACTTCAGACAGGAATTGCAAGGAGCCAGAATGCATCGTTTTGTAGGGAGTTTTTCAAAGATTAAAAAGGCAAAGTCATGGACAGAAAAGAAGGCATGTTAGTAGGTGTGTTAGTATACAGTTAATATGATGAAGCTTCATGGAATGGTATTTTTGGTAGGAGTGAAGACTTTTGACTATGTGGTTTAATTGCAATATTCAACATGAAAATTGCAGAAAATGGAGAGAAATTACATCAATGAGCATTACCCATCGATTTTCATGTAGCAGGCAACTATCAATCTTATTTAATGATGTTTCATAACCTCTGTTCTACAGCCTGCCTTCACCTCTACCAGTTATTTAATACCATAGTGTCATCTGGAAGTAAAGACTCACAGGGTTTCCTGCACTGACCAGTAAGTGCACTAGACTTGAGGTCATTAGTCATTAGCCTCAAGATGTTCTCACATCATCAAGTTATCAGAATTAACTGACCCTGTGTGTGGCATTATGAAATAAGATGTTCAGCTACACGATTAGTTTGAATTGATGTACAGGTAATGAAACTCCTGTCAGTAACATATGAACGTGTGTGAGAGAAAAGGCCGGTGGCTTTCCTGAAGCCACACTTCACGCGCTGTCAGAATTTTCCGGCGCAAAAAAAGTCTGGGCCAATAAAAGTACTCAGTTAAATGGTAGCAGTCATCCTCTTAGATTAAAAGCATATCTGCCACATAACATCCAGTAACACGCAGTGGCTGCCAAGGCTGGCCAGAAGGCACTGGAGCGGGGCATGCCCAGGAGCACACTGGCACAGTCATCCACAGCTCCTGCTCAGCAAAAACGTTCAAGAGGCCATTACAGTGGCTCTCGAGTGTCACTTCCAGCAGGGTCATTCAAGCTGTGTGCCCTGCCCTTAGTCAATTTGAAGCAAATGATAAGCAGGTAGTGAGGTGGGGCTCTGCCCCCAGAGATACTTGTTCCTATGCTGGATCTATTCATACCCAGTATCTTTGTTCAGCAATATCTAAATTGTTTGCTGAAAGGTTACATTCTGCTAGACACCGACTGAAAACTTATGACTCAGGTCACCCCAGCTGTTTTTACAACTGCTGCTACGGTGACATTGATTTATTAGAAAGGATATTTCCTTCTCATCTCTTCAATCTTCACACACTGGTAACACAGCTCGTGCCCTCAAATAGTAATCAAGACACACCGTATCGCTGTTGTTCGGGGTTTGTTTCTGTTCAAGCGCAGTAGTAAAGATGAGCAACAAATATAGACTCATAGGAAAAAGAGCCGAAAACCAAGACAGGATAACTAGGGGAATAAATGAGGGATATTTTAGGAGATATTGTTTCTATATACAGCAGATCCAAGTTAGAAACACCAAGTTACTGGTTCCACAAAAGCTACACAAGCTTCCTAATACCAGTTGCAAATAGGGAGGACTGCAAGTGCTGATCCACAGAGTCACCCTGTCTCATCAATGTCGCTTATTCTAGGCAGTTGGTGGCTGAATTTGAGAGCACACTCACTCTCCTGAAGCACTGTGCCTGCACCATCCTGATGCTGTTTTGTTTCGCTCACTGCTCTGCCCCTCAGATGGGGTTGCTCTGCCCTGCTCTTCCCTTGGGTGCAGAGGTGGCTCACAGAGTTCAAACCATCCCACTGTCTCCACCAGTCCCCAGTCCCCAGTGAGCCCAACTTGATTGCTGCTCCACAATGTAACGCCCTGGCTGGGGCTTTGTTTTTCACCTGCGAGGTCTGATAGCAATAAAACCTTTCCAGCCCAAAGGCTGCCCCTTTGCACCACTCCCTGACAACGATTTCATACCCACAGTGTGTTCAAACTCACTCTTATTCTGCCTTAAAACAAAGCCTGTCTGAACACTGCCCTCCCCACTCCCCCACTCCCCCCCCCCCCCCCCCCCCCTCTC
>NW_010428486.1:60864-78701 GCF_000710305.1 Buceros rhinoceros silvestris
TAAAGCCAGCAAGACAAGAATTGTTTTTCCTCGACGGGCTCATATTTCACTGCAGGTAATTTAATCCAATTAATGCTGATGAAGAAACCCTTAATGCCAAGCCATATTCAGCAGCCGTGCACTAATACACTTTGAACTAGTAATTCTTTTTAGATGAAGTCACTGCCTCAAAGCATATTTCTAGATTACTTATAAATTATGAGTGCAAATGGGACAACTTTCTGGCATTTTCGCAGTCACGTAATAACATCTATGCTGTTTAATAAACAGCTGTCTTTTTGCTTCTCTCCATTTGACCAAAGCACCAGATTAGAAGGCTAAGCAGTGCCACAAGATATGAAATAACCAAGTGTTTCTGAATTAAATATATCCTGGAAAAAAATAAAAACCAGAAATTATCGAAGTAATTAAGGCAGCTACCCATCTCAAGTAATTAAGCCAGTTCCCCACCCTATTTAACACTTCCTCCTTCACCCCGCTTCATTGCTCAAGGAACGGTGTTGACATTTACCAAACTCAGGATTGAAGTCTGGTTGGCAATTTGAATTCCCTGAAGTCTGAAGGGTTATTTAGTTTCATGCTTTGGAGTTGATCTCTCGCTATCAAAAAACATATTTCCAGATTTTCAGAAAGCAGTGAAAGACAAAGCTGAGCCACAGACAAAGCAGCCTGATTTTCAGAGTTTCAGAACTAAAATTACTTTGAAAACATCAAGCAAACAAACCTGGCCGAAGAGGATAATGGCCAAATAAAAATGTCTGATTTATGTCAGTTGTAAATGAAGTATGTTCTGGTTCCCTCAGCAAAAAAATGGAGAATATCAAACCACAAATTATGTATTCATACCACTAAACAGGAAAAAGAGCTTTTCTTTTTTATGGAACAGTTTGTTTTGAATTAATCAGTCAAATATGTTTTGACTTCTCCAAAACTCCTTCCTCATCTTTTTTTTTCTTTTTCCCCCAAGTGAAATTAATTTTTGAATTAAAAAAAAAACCAAACAAACCAGAAACAGAAAAAACCCCAAACTAATGCCATGAAAAACAGCGTCCACCACAGGTCTTTGGCTAAGCTGGATGCAGTGGGAGGCAGTTGTAAAGGTGACCAGAAAAGCTGGCAGGTTTCAGAGGCAGCCTCCTCCAAGCACAGGAGTGGCCCATACTGATACAGGAGAACAAGTAGCTGTATGAAAGGACCATCTTGGCCAAGCAGGGATCCCACGACTGAGCTCCAATGCCAAAAAGATGATGCACACAGGGGATGAAAATCAAGACAAGGTAAAAATGAACTATAGAAAAACATTCAGGCCCACCATACACGGATGGTGTTAGGAAAGCTCAAGCTCAGCTTGAGTTGAAAACAGCAAAGGGTGTCAGAGGCTACAGGAAGACTTTCTTCCCCCAGCCCCACCCCGTAAAAGAAAAACAAGGAAAATGTGGCCCTGCGACTGAGTGTGGTGAGCAACTTAGACATAGGCAGGATTGAGTTGCTTAATACCTTCTTTGGCTTGATCTGGACTGAGAAGGTCTACCAGGCCTTCATGCTCACAGACATGGTCTAAAAAGGAGAGGAAAGGTTGAGTCAGCATCCTTTGAGAAATCTTGACCCACGGAAGTCCATGGAGCAGGTGAGCTGCATGAGAGGATGCAGAGGGACCAGCTGTTGTCAGCATGAGCCATTCTTTTGTCATCTTTGAGGATTGTGGAAACCAGAGAGGTCCTCAATTGCTCACCATGCATTAAACTGTGCCTGCAATACTGTATTTGATCCCCCATACACAAAGATGTTGACAGACTTGTTCAAATCCAGTGGAGGCCAACAGGGTGGTCAGGGGACAGAAGCACATGACCAGTGAGGAGAGGCTGCGAAACCTGAGTTTGCTCAGCCAGGAGAAGAGGCAACTTTGGGGCACCTAACAGCAGCCTGCCTGTTTCTATGTGGAAGTTACTCAAAAGATGAAGATGTTTGGCCATGAATTGGAATAGAGTATATCCTGACTGGTTATAAGGAAGAAATTATTTTACTGAGTCTATTTAAGTATTGGTGTGGTTTCTCAGAGAACCTGTGAAGTCTGTTTCCTAGGACGTTTTCAGTACTGGACTAGACAAAGCCTTGAGCAATCTGGCTAAACTTGGTGCTGATTCTGCTTTGTGCATCAGGTTAGACTATGTACCTTCCCAAAAGTTCCTTGCAACCTAAATGACTGTACGATTTTATGAAATCAAAACTCAATAAATCCATCTTAGAGTTTATAAAAGTGTATTGACATTACCATGTGACTGGAGACTACCTTTTGACCCAGGTGAGAGCCTCAAATGCCTACTTTGCCTGGCACAGAGATGAAGCCTCTAATTACACCAGTCAGACTGATCTCAGGAACAAGGTTTCTTTTAACTCCTTAAAACAACGGAGCCAGACTAAATCAGCATTTCAGTGCTGATGCTGGGAAATGTACACACTCAGAATTAGATTATGTGGCCCATTTGTGAGATATATATATCTCCATATATATGATTTATATATACATACATATGTGTATAGCTATATATATTTGTATTTGTTCCCAGATACAAGAGATGAAAACAATGGCAATAAGGGGTTGCACTGGACCAAGTACTACTGTATTTCCAAAGTAAAGAAATGTAGCAACTCTTGCATGAGACAGATATACTTAGAGACAAAATCTTACATAGAAATCACATTCCGGTTTTGGCCCAATACATAGAAATATCAAAGAAAAGACTTTCGATTTATTTCCTGCAGAGCAGGTCCTGACACACCTACTGCCTGCTGCGGAAATGGTGCATCGTTCTGCCGGGGCTTCAGGGGAGGGTCATTTGTCTCGGTCACTCTCTAGTGGTGCCTAGTGCCTGAGGACTACTGGCTGTCACTGTAGTTAAAAGAATATGCTCACTGCCTGCAGACGTTAGATTTTAAAAAACATACTGTGGTAATAAAAACAAGCCCTATGCACTCCTGTTACAAAAGAAATTGCTTTCTCGCTTAGCTAGGCACCTACACAAAGGACTCTCGACACTTCATAAGCTGTTTTGCCAGAAGCTTCCGGAAGCAATGGGTGCTCCATGTGAGGAAACGTGCTCTCTTCTGCCAGTCAGTGCTAGCAAGAGAGCACCGAGGCTCTGCCTGCAACAGGCACTGCGGTACAGCTCAGCCAGGCACTGCCCACAGTCCCTAGATCCCTGCTGTGAAAAGCATGAAAAGCTTCCTGCTGTTGCCACCTCCAGCAGAAGTCAAGGACCATCAGAGCCCACAGGAGCACCTGCCTGGCAGAAAATTCCTTCCACAGGAGCTGAGCTTTTCCTCTGTGACTTTCATATACAGAATACAGCTTAACCAGCACCAATTCTCAGCATTTTCTGCTCCATAGAAGTTTAGAAAAAGCAGGTTTAGTCGTCTTCAAATGTTTCTTGTCAGGTGCATGCCAACACCACTGCCAAATTCATTTAATATATATATAATACTATATATTTAATACAAGAAATACACGTCCAGTCTTGGACTCTGCCCCACTTGGTGAAGGTATCGGAAACACAGTTTTTACCGGTCATGGGAAATCTCAAAGCTCACCCCCTGCACACACACTGGAAACACACATCCTAGGTACTTTGTCCTCGATAAAAAATTCAGGAAAAAAAGATCATATTATATAAATCTTTTGTTTTAAACAACTGAAGTACAGAAGGGTTTATATTTCACACCAGAGTAGGACAGTAAACCAGTAAGAAAAATAACAGCATTTTTCTTCCCGAATGTCTATATTGAATTTTCTCGTTTCCTCTTTGTATAAATGTCCTGCTATCTATATCCCCCATCTGTACAATCAGTTCCTGAAACCTTGAATCCATTTTTTCTTAATTGGGTTGTTCAGATAAGCTCTCATTGCATAATAGTCAGAGTTCAGAGCTCAGGCTTTTGTTAGAAACCCCTTAAAAAACGTTAACATCATCCTTAACCCTACTTGCCTCCCCAGTTGCTGCCAAACTCTTCTTCTCCCTCTACCATTCAGCTCACCAAAAATAACGCTTCACCTTACTTTCCCTCCCCCGAGCCTCTCACTACATCCTCCACTCTCTCTGATGAAGTTGCCCTTGGACTCAGCCTGAAAACTTCCTGGCAAAAATGCCTAGCGAACTCCATCTTCATCTTTTCCAAGTTGTTGATGTCTTTGTCTCTGACACTTCTTTGGCCCGGTTCTTCTTCCACTGTTTGTAACGCTTTTCCCTCTGTTGTCCTCTGAAGGTTCTTCTCCTCTTACTGCAGCCTCTTAGGATAGATGACAGAAGCTGCAAGTTTTCTTCTAACTCTTAACAGTACCCCCGATCTTCTACAGTGTGATTCTCAAATACAGAAATATTTAGCAACTTTATAAAGGCTCTGATCTAGAGTTCATTCTTTCTGTCCAAATTAAAACTCTAGAGTGCATCTTTGGTGGAAACTTGCTGCAGTCTAAGACATTATCTCAAAGTGGTCAAAATAAGCTCTTGATGTGCAGTCCTTTCCAAAATTCCTTGTTCATCTACTATGGACTACACATTTCTGATTTCCACACTTCTCTAAATCGCCATATCCAATTTTCATCTAAGTCTTGCAAATTTTTCTTGCTTAATGTGTCCAATATGGTTTTTACCACTTATCCAGTGAAAACGGTAACGGAAACTCTCCTTATCCCAGGGTTACAATCACATCTCCTTCTCTAAGCTTTACAAATGTACTTTGTTCCTGCATTCAGCATTCTGCAGTTAAAATTACCTGCATCATTTCCACGATCACGTCCTATGCCACCACTGAACAACTCACTTTCCTTCTTGAGTTCCCTCCACTGTACTCCTTCAAGATATTTCAGACTAATGGTGGTTATTTATGCTTTCAAGGAAAATTAAGGTTCTTTGCATATTACGAGCAAATCTGGAACTGATACAGCTTTGGAGCTCCATTTTCTAGGCTTTTAAATGAGCATTTTCATCCTTTCTCCCACATTGTACCGAATGCTGGAGAGATATAACTATCAGCCCCTGTGGTGATTTCCAAATCCTCCTGAAAATTCTCAGTTCTGGAATTTGAAAAACAACCTGAGAACATTTCGATTGCCAGCATGCTGAGACAAAGACTGCCGCATTCCTCGCTAACGCTCTGTATCTGTTCCCAGGTTTGAGCGCTACACGCCAGCTGGTAGTTCACTGGTCCAACAGCTGACTTCTGTTAAATGTTTGCACAAGGTTTAATGCAGCATAGTCTTAATCCCTGGTGTAGGTTCCTGGGTGCTATGTTAGCATCAATATGACAAGAGTTGTGGCATACAGTTATCAGTGGGGGATTACTGAGAGTGAACTAAGAGCTAGACCATGACTGATATTTGTATGCAAACAGAAAATATGTTTTACATACCTTCCCTTGTGTCTCTTCATTCCCACCTGTAAGAATGTCTTCAGTCTGCCAACCTGGCAACAATTATTTCATCTGCTGACGCTCATGTTCATAAATCACACCAGATCACCTGTGGCAGAAGGCTAGCCCTGCTTCCAAGCAGACCCAGCACAAGAGCAGCAGCCCAATCTCACCGAGGGTGGCAGCCCTTGGTGTGTCCCAAGGCAGCCACTCTCTTAGGTGGTCCCTGAGCCACCAGTGGTCAAAAGAACATCAAAAAGTTATCTGTGGTGTGACAACAGTAAAACAGGCAGACCTAAGCCTTGACAATTCCCATGTGTGATTGAGCAAACGGAAAAATGGTGTGAAGGAGAGAAAACAAAAAAGTAAATGGATGTGAAACTTTTGCATTATAGCTGTGGGCGACTGCAAAAGTCTGCTCGATACAGCCTTTGGAAGTTTTCTAAAAGTGAGGTTGTTCTTTGTGAAAAAGACTGAAAAATGCTGCTCTCTGGAACTCTCTCAAAGGACTCTGAATGGTAGTTGTGCCTGTGAGCTTATGTTAACAAAGGTTTCATGGCAAAGTAAAACTAATCACTTGAAGCTTGATGACCAACATGCAAAGGTCTGCCCTTACTCCTGTGGTCTGAACACAACCAGGTCATTTGTTATTGCACAGGACTTGGTCCCACTCCTCCAGAAGTTACTGAGACTTTCTCATACTGTTTTCGAAGAAAGACTATTCAGCTTTTGAAATTGATCTTCCAGTTATGAAGAAGAAATAGTTTCAAACAACTGCTGTTTACTTACAGTGAATGTATGTAAAACACCATAAATTAATGTTGCATGTGGCTTTAAAGTTTGAGGTGAGAGACAAAGTGACACAGAAAACTGACACACTACCTACTGTCAAATTCCTGATTAGGTAGATGATTATCGAAGGACAAGCAAAGTCAGGCTGTTACACTGTCCTTTACAGCTGACGGAGTCTTCAAAGGCCAGCAGACATGGTGAGCCTTCAACATTTAGAATAAAAAGAATCTGAAGCACCAGTGTGCCAGTTTAAATGATGGTGACATTTTAGCAAGCTATAAATCAGCAGAAAACCCCTTGTGTGCTATATTATTTCATACCTAAGCTCAGGTTGAGGAGGAGAAAGAAATTCTCATGTGTCTGTTATAATTATGAGACCGAGATACTATTTAGTCATGAACTTTCATTTATTTTTTTAATCTCTAATATGCATCTCTTTCACAAGTGCTGATGACTAAGTCAAAACGAATGAACTGAAGCAGTGGCAAATATGATGGGTTTATGTAGGTCACATAGCTGATCTGGAGAAGATCAGATCATCAGCATATCCAGCAGGTCACCATGGCCTCATGGATGTTTGTGAATGATCTTTTGGAAACCAGGCAACACGGACTGTCTAATTTCCTAAATGTCTGCTGGTTGTTACTAAATCTTCTATTAGCTCCAGCCATACAATACTCAGTCCTCACGGTGAGCCTTTTAAATGACAAATGTTGAGGCTCATGCTTTCTTCCAGTCAAAAGACTCAGTGTTAAACTATCACAATGAAGACTGTATGAGAGCAGCAAAATTCATGTTGCAAATATCTGGCTCCTTTCCATTTTGTTCTCGCACACAGCACTTCCCACTCCATTTTCCCCTCTAAAAAGTTGCTTGAAACAGCACTGGCTCCATAAGACTAGCACGAAGGAGCTGCTTCAGCACAGAAAGGCTTTTGTAGGCCCTCCACAGGCTGGCCAGCACCGGAGACAGAGGTCAGCTTCACTGTGGCTGAAGGGACTGCATCTCCCACTTACAGTAGCCAAAAGAGTAAACAGAGAGGCTTTTGTCACCCCAGGCAACTACTGCTAGTATGTAAACATCTCATTTTGCTGCTTCCTTCCTTCCCTCAACAGCCCTCAGAATGCAGAAGTCAGCCAGTCTTCAGAGTTCAAATCAACAGCAGAAGCCCCTGCACTCAGCTAAGGGGATGTTTCAGCCTGTAGCAATCTCAGACGAACACTAATTACTCTCTGGAAAGCCAGAAAACATTTCTTAGCTGATTCTGTGGAGGATGGCTTTTGGTCAAATACTTCAACAACAGCAGAAAACATGCAAAGATGACTTCCACATTGGTAACGAAGGCGGACAGTACACAAAGCCTCTGCTCCTGCACGGCTCCATGTGCAGGTCTGGCTGGGCAGCTGGAGGCTGCAGCCAGGAGAGGATTACAGTTTTCCAGCTGACATTTTTTCATCCTAATAGTTCAGAGTTAGGCTTGGAGCTGTTAAGTGTCCTTGAATTCAACAAACGCAGGCAGATGTGCTTTGATGGGTCCTGGGAAGCTCGTTAGATGGTCAGAATTCCCCCCTCAGAAAGCAGCTGTCTGAAAGCCAGGTTTTACTGGGCAATGTGTTTATTTACTGGAATTGCTAAACCCTCACTTTTAACACCAGCACTGCTCACAGGCTGGCTGGCTGAGAGTAGAATCACAGGACTGGCAGAGCTGTTTCCTTATGTTAAAGGATTACAGTAACTCCTTCAAATAAAGGGCCACATTTTCAAATCTGAATCAGCTGCGCCAGAATAACAGAAGCAAATAGTTCTGCCACCGTTGTTGCCAAATATGTATTAGAACACACTGGCCTTAAAAGTTTATGGGTAGCATTTTCTAAGCATGGCTTCTTTACATTAAAACATCTTACATCTTCCCAGGCAACTTCTGTCATTCTTACAATTCACCACAACCTGCTCCAGGCTGGTTAATGTTTCCAGTTTGAGACACTCTGTAGGCTGACTGTCTTCAAATAAGCTGTGAGGGGAAAAGCAGGAAATAAATTTTACAGCTAGAAAGTCACATCAGTTAAAGACTTGGGAAAGCTGATGCTCAAGACAATATGAAACAATGCTCAATATTTCAACTGCAGCATGTAAGTCCATTTAGAGGTAGGGACAAAACGAATATTAGTTATATAGACTGCTATGTACAAAATACAACAAAGTTATTGTCCTACTTGCCATAAGTAAATGAAGGGAAAGGTTAAGGATGGTTAAACACGTCTTAACTTTCATAAGAAGTGTTAACTTCTGCATTCTGTAATACATGCTGTTGTTCGACATAAATTACGGATCACGTATTGAGTTAGGTTGAAGGGTGTGCTTTATGCCAGAGATTCAAAGCACCCAGTAAGGTTCCTTTCCTAGCTTTAAGTAATCCTCCTCTTGTCTCTAGGAACAAATGCTTTGTCACAGCTACTATTCCTTTTGCTGAGGATAAAAAAAAAAAAAAAAAGAGTTCTGCTCCAAATATGTTAAAATATTAAATGTTGATTTATATGTGACAAAGGGAATTGAGTCTCACACCAATTTAGTTTCTTGTAATCTGCTCCTGACAATAGTGGCAACCAAGAACATTTTGTCTTTTTTTTTCCTTCCCCATTTCTTAACAGGAAATCTCTGCTCTGCTCTCTTGGCTACTTCTCTTACTAGAGCGGTTATTCAAGACTTTATCTTTTCTAATACAAATCAGAAATGCATGCTTGTCCAAAACTGCTAGTAAGGCTGCACAGACTAGTCTTCAAAGCAAATGCAGAAGCATTTCTGAGGAATTTTACTTCAGCAATTAATTCTTGGGGAAAATTCTGTATTAGAGAACTTGAATTGAAGGAGTCTGAGCTGTCTGGATGTTAGCTGGGCTGAGACTCATACGTGGCTGGTATGTGAGGTAGTTGTGGTTGCCAGAATATGGAAAAGTACACTGTAACAGAATAGCAGCATGGCATTTTTTTCTTGTGCCATACGTTTTAACTTCAAATTAAATTGCTTCCATTTGAATGGCAATTTCCAGTAATGTTTAAAAAAATCTATTGGCTGGAAGAGATCTGTTTATGCTGGGGTCAGATGAAACAGTATGCCTCTGCTGAAAAATCTGCAATGCAGGTGGCCTGTGTCACCATCGGTGCCTCCGATGCTGGGGAGGGCTGTGACAGCCTCTTCCAGAGCAAGGCAAACCACTGCTTGCTGCTGCTCTGACAGCGCACACGATGATAGAAGCTAAGTGAAAAAGGAAACTGATGCTTAGCTGCAAACTTCTGAGCAGTAAGAACTGCTCAGAGTGTAGCATTTTTACCTGTGCTTTGCTTACAGTGGTTTCCTCCTATATCAGAATAAATATGAGATATAAACTCCACTTAGTAAAGCAGGGGAATGAAATGTTGTACAGCAAAATAACCTCTCAATGTGTGGCAGAACCACTGATAACACTAACAACAACCTTTTCACTTCCCAGCCCAGCCCCTCCTTGAACCCTTTTTAGGAGAAGATAATTTTATATGTTCCCATTAAAAAAAAACAAACCCAAACCAAACAGCAATGTCAAAAATAAATGTACATAAATAAAAGAGAATAGATCCATTCCCTTTGTGACAAATATCTGTCTCACCATAATTTCGATTACAACTTTAGTAAAGCCGTTGACACTGTTTCCCACACCATTCTCCTGGAGAAACTGGCTGCTCATGGCTTGGATGGGTGTACTCTCTGCTGGATAGAAAACTGGTTGGCTGGGCCAGAGAGTGGTGGTGAATGGAGTTCAATCCAGTTGGTGGCTGGTCACCAGTGGTGTTCCTCAGGGCTCAGTACTGGCGCCTGTTCTCTTCAACATCTTTATCAATGATCTGGATGAGGGGATCAAGTGCGCCCTCAGTAAGTTCGCAGATGACACTGAGCTGGGCAGGAGTGTTGACCTGCTTGAGAGTTGGAAAGCTCTACAGAGAGGTCTGGACAGGCTGGATCGATTGGCCAGAGCCAATGGAATGAAGTTCAAAAAGGCCAAGTGCCGGGTCCTGCCCTTGGGTCACAACAACCCCCTGCAACACTACAGGCTTGGGGAAGGGTGGCTGGAAAGCTGCACAGTGGAAAGGGACCTGGGAGTGGTGGTCGATAACTGGCTGAAAACGAGCCCGCAGTGTGCCCCATTCTGCCTGAAGGTGAGGAGGCTCTACGATGGGCTGAGGTTCAGCAAGGGCAAGTGCCAGGTCCTGCACTTGGGTCACAACAACCCCCTGCAACACTACAGGCTTGGGGAAGGGTGGCTGGAAAGCTGCACAGTGGAAAGGGACCTGGGAGTGGTGGTCGATAACTGGCTGAACACGAGCCAGCAGTGTGCCCAGGTGACCAAGAAAGCCAACAGCATCCTGGCTTCTATCAAATAGTGTGGCCAGCAGGAGTAAGGATGGGATTGTCCTCTTCTGCTCAGCACTGGTGAGGCCACACCTTGAATACTGTGTCTCTTTTTGGGCCCCTCACTACAAGAAGGACATTGTGGTGCTGGAGCATGTCCAGAAAAGGGCAACAAAGGTGGTGAAGGGTTTAGAGAACAAGACAGATGAGGAGCGGCTGAGGGAACTGGGAATGTTTAGTCTGGAGAAAAGGAGGCTCAGGGAAGACCTCATCACTCTCTACAACTACCTGAAAGGAGGTTGTAGCTAGGTGGGGGTCAGTCTCTTTTCTCAATAAACAACCAATAGGACATGAAGAAATGGCCTCAAGTTCCACCAGGGGAGGTTTAGGTTGGATAATAGAAAAAATTCACCACCAAAAGGGTTGTGAAGCACTGGAACAGGCTGCCCAGGGCAGTGGTGGAGTCCTCATCCCTGGAGGTATTTGAAAGATGTGTAGATGCGATGCTGAGGGACATGGTTTAGTGGTGACCTGGCAGTGCAGGGTAAATGGTTAGACTGGATGATCTTAAATGTCTCTTCCAACCAAAATGATTGTGTGATCCTGTGATTACCATACAAGGACCAGCAGTTAAATGTAAGTCCAGTCACAGGTCAGATGTAGACAGAATCTGGGATCAGATTTCACCAAGATTTTAAATATGGCCCCTTCTGCTAGAATGTATAAATGGAAATGCTCAGTCTTAGTTACATGGGGCCAGTGCCACCCCAGTCTTACTAGTTTTGGCCATGCTGCCTGGCTCAATGCAGAATTGTGTGTTAAGTATCGGGGAGGTTTTCTTTTGTTTTTATGTACAAAAATACGTGGCTCTCCTCATTGTAATAATGATGAACCCTTTAAAATGGTAACATGGTCAAAGCTATCCTTGATTTACCAGTGATTCCTAGGTTTTTATTTCCCTTGTTTCCTGTTCTCTGCTGTGCAATTGTCCCTGTGGGATGTTCAAGGGCAGCCTGGGTTTGTAGCTCAGCACAGATGCCCACCTACCTTTAAGTACTTTAATTGAATGCACTTGACTGCGATACCTTATACAGTCAGCAGAGAGAGAGACTTCCAAGGCTTGATTCTTCTCTTGACAGCCTACAGCAAGCCCAGGGTAGCTCCACACCTGCCTTCGTTTAAGCAGGATGGATTCAGGACAGAGCATTTATAAAAATGACATTAGCAGACTTGAATAGCTAAACATTTCCCTGGAGCCTTGCAACCTGAAATTTCACAATTATTTCCTTTACGAGAAAAAAAGGAAAAAACATTTCACCAAAACATTTAATATTAGCAGTACCAAAACATGTAGTTTTGTCTAGTTTGTTAAAAATCTAGACATGATATAGGAAAAATAATTTTTTATACAAGTTCAAAACAAAAAGGAAATTAAATTTTTTGCATTCAAAACCTTACTGAGAAAGCCTTATGAAACATTTTCATCTCCACAACTTCACAAGCCTTTCTGTTCAGCTGTATGTCAGTTTTCTAACTTTAACATTAATGGACAGCATTATCCAGCTGCTCACTTCTTCCTGAACAACTGCACTGTGGCTCAACTTTTTTATATTGTGGCTGACATGGGAATTTTTCTGAGGTTGTAAAACCTAAACAGAGGAGAAAATCTTACTGCCACATCCTGAGGGGAGAGAATCCTTGACAGAAAGGGGGAGGCTGTAATACTGAGGAACAGAAGCCTGAGCATGTGATGGGGGTGAATAAAGTCCTGCATCTAACGACTGAGCAGCTTTTGCTGTTTCAGTTTCTTCTGTTTCACCTCCAGGCCTGGCATGGTTCCCTCAACATTCTGTTCAGTTTATATTCTGGATCCATATTTTCTATTTTTGTTTTTCTTCTCGTGGCTCTTCTTTCTTTCCATTGTCTGGGCAGATACAGAGCAAAATTTGCTAATGGCAGATTTAAATCTCTTGCTGAATACTCTGTGCAGCCTGAGATTTGTCGGGTGTCTATGAAAAGCTTTCCAGTGGCTTGTACTTTTTGAAATGAAGACAGAAGCAAAATCTTTGCCAGTCAGCCAGAAATCCAAGGCGGTGTTACTCTGCCATACTTCCACGTGCTGTGTGGCTTTCACTTTTAATTAATCCAGTCTGTTTGGTTTCTGTCAGAAGTCTATAAGCTTCTCTATTAATTTGCTGATGAATCCTCTACTGAGTTATAATTATAATCTTTATTGTGATCCTTCTTACAAGGACAAAGTAGATAGATAGGATTTTGGCATCAGCATAATAACATGACATCAATAATATTGTAAACATGGGAATGAGCTCTTCTTTAAGTATTTTATAAACACCTTCAAAATTACAAAAATATTGTGATGATTAAACAGGTGATTGATAGGTCAGTATTTACACGAAATTATCCCCATTGTAGTTACTTCATGGGTGGCATATGCATAGCAGGCAATTACCATTTTCTTCATATTACAGGTACTGTAGCTGTTGTCCTTACATCCAAGCAGCAATCCACCAGGAAAAATGTGTCTCCAGTTTTCACCACCTCCTCAGTGTCTGTGAGCTGCTGAGATCATCTCAGGCAGCTGGGATCCATTTCAGAACACTGAAGTTGAAGATGGCTTGAATCCCCTTTCCCTCTGCAGCAGGCATTTCACGCTAACTAAAGCAAAGCCTACAATAAGAGTTAGGAGTCCAGCCAGCTCAACTGCCTAGGAGCACCAGGGTATTTCTGGAAGATCAGAGCCAGTCCCTCTTCTGGTTTCATTAACACCCCTGGTGCTGGAGAGGTTTTTATCGTGTTAAGAACTGACTTATTTGGGGCTTGCAGCCCACCCTTATCCTGATTTTTGATTCTGAGACATTTTTCTAAGACACAGTATCGCCCAAACAAACTGACATTTAGAGAGTGCTCTTACACACGTAGGGAACACACTGCCACAAAATAAGATGTCACCCATTGGACTGAAAGTTGCAGTTCTGATATAGGCAGCTGTGGGATGAAGTTTTCACTGTACTTGTCATCACCATTTTATGAAAGGTTTACATTTCATAAATGGTAATTAAAAGAGCTATTGAATCACAGAATTGCTGATGCTGAAAGGTACCCCCAGGGACTGCCTAGTCCAAACCCTGCTCAATACAGGGTCAGGTGGAGCAGGTTGTCCAGGACTGTATGCAGTTGGATCTCGAGTGTCTCCAAGGATGGAGTCTCCACAAGCTTTCTAGGCAACTCGTTCTGCTGTTTGACCATTGTCACAGCAAACAAACAAACAGTTAAAAACTAAGACCTTTTTTCCTGTGTTTCAATTTGTGCCAACTGACTCTTGTCTTCTCGTTACACACAAGCTCCTCATTTTCTAGCACACAGAAGTATAGCCAGGGGAATTGTGCCTGTCATTGCTGTTTCATAGGACATAACTGTATTTACACATTAAGTTGCATCTCTAGTCTGGGAAGTCACTGCATAGAAGAGGCAGTGTGGATGCTAGATAGATTTCCCTAATTTTCAATACTGTTCCCAGTGTTCAACACAGGCTTTTCCAAAGAATCCATGCTCCTAACTCCTAAGAGCATGCTGGCCCCTTAGAACCCAAGTCTTGTAGGCTGCAGCTAAAAATTACACTAAAGAGTGCCAGGAGGCAGCTCTGGGCACTGGCCTGCTCTGGCTGCACTGACCAGCCTTTAGCCAGGTCCCCAGTTTTGTTGTGTCAATTAGCTGTCACCCACAAGATTCCCTGCACTGGCCAGAGATCATGTAAACTGGGCATTTTGGATGACCCCCATGACTGGGGAGTATAAAAGGGTTTGCAGCATGGATGCGAGCTGTGTGGAGCCAGCTGGCCTCAGGAGAGAAGAAAGGTCTTGCACAGATGAGCTGTGGGACCTTATGCTGCTGAGCACTTTGCAACTTGACTAACTACCTTGTTCTCTTCACAAAATACACTCAGGACAGGAAAAGCATGTCTAGTTCCTTTCTTTCATGTAACAGCTTTGTAGGTTTTAAATAGGCTCAGAAGCATCGTATTTGACCTTGTGCCCAACTACAGCTCTTCAGAATGAGAAACTGATAGAACCCACATGACCTCTCACAATTTCTACCAACTTAACTTGCAGATCAAGTCTGAGACTGTGCAAATATTTTGGTATGCTGAAATCTTCCCAGACATGCTAGGCTGCTCTGAAGGAGCAGGGATAGCACAGCTCCCCATAGGTTGGTACAGCCACTTGTCAGGGCTGAGATTTGGTATCAAAGCTAGAGAATAAACACCGTGAAGCCCTGCAGCACACAGCAACCTCCAGACAGACACCCCAGGCTTCCATGGGGTCCTCACCATCCTGAAACCAAGGTGGGACACCAATTTGGGCAGTGAGACGGCCTTGTCCACTGGCAAGGCAGGCAGTGCTGGGAGTGCAGGGGATATGGGGAGCTTGGCCCAGTGTAGCTGGGCTGCCTCATTAGCAAACTAGCAGCAAAACAGCAGGTGATGTTTACCCAGCTGGGGCCCCTGCTGCAAAGTCCACCTAGCTGCAGGATGATGTCTTTAACCCTTAAGAGACAGCTGGTGATCTGATTAGCCCTGCTGTTGCAGCCAGCAGAAGGGGAGGAAGCAGGTAGCTCTGTCAGTCCTAACCAGGGACTGAACTGTGCTCATTCACACATGCTGGTCAGGAGGCAAGTGGGAAGGGGAACTCCTCCGCCCCGGCACCCAGGAAAACAGGGACCCTTTCCCACAGAGCATTGAATCAGAAACATCTGGTGCAGAATCTTTCTCCAAAACTGCCTGACCATAGTGACTTCAATGGGAGCTAGAGAAGAGCATTCCTTTGCTACAAGGAACAATTTTCACAGAAGTAAGGGGACAAATCCCTTCAGCTAAGGGAGACAAAGCAAAACAGAGATTTACGGTATTCTGCACAATAGTATACGTGGGTTTTTCCCAGCTCTGCAAGAAATGGAAAACAATTTACTACATAATGCTTATGCATTATGTAAGGGTGCTTCTCTGTTACACAAAATCAGCAAAACCAAAGTCCTAGCTTAGATATTAGAAATTTTCAAATTTGAAGTGCTTTCATTTTAACTTATTAAGCTTAGTGACAACTGAAAACCCACCAAATTCTTTTTTGATTGCTGGCAAATTAAAAACCAATGCTAAGAAATCAGTTATTCAACAGCAAACTATTTGCATTATGGTAGATACAACAGGTCTCACTTTGCAGTTGCCATGGGCAGCAAAACATCAGGAGCAAAATCTTTAGCACCTCTTTATTTTGTGAGTGACTTCAGCTTGGGAAAAACATACCTCTTCTGCTTTGCCTAAGGCATCAGAATACTCCAGAGCCAGGAACCAGGACAACCAGAATGTAATTACACCGTGGAAGCACACTGTCTGGCACTTATTTTAACAGTCAGAGCCTGAAAACAAGTATTGCTCTCTATTTTTCTGAAAAGCACAAGCAAGAGTATCAGTTTATTCAATTTCATTGCTGAAAATATAGATGAAGCCCAGAAAAGGTGGACTATTCTCTAAAGGTTTAGATACATTTGTATCAGAGTCATAGATTCTGTAAAAATGTGTTTTAACATTTTTTCTTACTTTTGATGTCGCTAAGAGTGAGTTTGAAGGAAAGTCAGGCTCTAACCACACCAGGGATTTGGGAAAAACTGCTGGCATGCAGGTGAGATGTAGTAACATCCTTACAGATTTTTAGCTGGAAATTATAAATTGCAGTCAGATTTTAATACAATTCCACTTCTCTTATAACCGCTCCTGCGATTTAGGAATTCACCAGACTAGCGGTAAGGAGCTACACCCACGTGTCACCAGGGGGAGCTTGCATGCCAAAAATCTCATTGACCTTTTTTTAATAACTCCGTTTTCTTGGCGATTAAAATGAGATTGAAAGCTGAATTTGTCCTCATTCTCCTCATTCCTGAAAGAAAAGAAAAAAACCTTGCTGCCTCCCTTTGCCTTTGGAGGGGGTGGCTAGCCTGTGGGTACTCTGGTATTCTGGGATCCAGACAACCTCTCGCTCTGCTGCTCACAGGCATTCAGCTCCTCTCCTGAGCAGTGTTTCACTACTCTCCATTTAACTAATCTCATCTTTCTTGAGTCTAATGTCTCCAAATGGACACGGACCCACTAAGCTAGGTAGATGTCCATGGATTTCCTACGCTTTACCAGCCGCTCTCCAGGTACAGGTGCAACCCTGGTATGTCCTGTGTCATGGTCACCTGGAAAGATGCCATTGCGGGGAGCAGCCCACAAACCAGCACCATTTCCAGAGTTTTCCAGACATGTTCACATGTGCTTCTTGCTGTGCATGTGATATATGCAGTAAAAGTGCCCCATGAGCTGGGAGAATCACATTTTAGGTTTGGTTTTTCTAAGTGGTCATTAGATCCCACAATTCCTTTCAAAGTATTCTTAAAAATACTCTGTAGATTGCTCAGAGCCTGCTGACAATCTCCTCTGACTACAAAAAAGTCATAGAGTAACGTTGATTCACAGGTTGGGTGAGTACTGAAAAACCTGAAAAATCCTCCCAATTTTTCAAGAAAATTAGCTGTTACACCAGATGAGAGGTTTCTAAACAACATCCTTTTGGCACATGCAGTGCACAGGAAAATTAATCCCTTTTCAGATCCTTATGCCTGCTGCAGCGTTTCCTGTGTTTTTCTGGTCACATTCACACACATAATTCATGCAAGTGTGTAGCCTTAGTTGCGGGTCTGAAAGGATGTGGTTGAAATCTTCAGGCTGCTCATGTTCTTGTCCCCAAGCCAAAGCTCTGGTGGATGGTTTTGGGAACTCTGTGTTCCTGCTAAACTGGGCAATGTCGCATCCCAAGGGGTGAAAGAAGGGAGAAATTATGGAGGGGAGGAGAACCACATGGCCTTCTTCAGAAAAATTTTGCTTTTCAATAAATTCGGGCTAATAGACATCCACCTCAGAAGGAAAACAAAAATCAAATAATAAAAGAACCAGACAACATTCCCACTTCAAGAAACCCAACACAAGTGGTCCCTAAGAATGAGAAGCAAGGCTTCTCTTAGCCTAATCCCAGAAATGAGGACCGCATCATTCAGAGACAGAGATATCACAAAGCTAACGTGCTACTTGGATATTTACTCATGTCAGAGTGAAATCTTGCAGTAGAAAGTAAAATAACTAATGGTAAGCTGCCACCCCTGGAGAAGCAGCTTGTGGCAGGGGGGCGCCCCACAGGAACAGGTGGGAG
>NW_010428486.1:78812-87867 GCF_000710305.1 Buceros rhinoceros silvestris
AACGGTTGCAATTTTCAAACCTCCCAACCCTGACTCCAGGAGAAGTGAGTGCAGGTGGTGGGGACTCTGCTGATGGGCTGTCAGCCTGCACTCACTTCACTTGCTTCCAAGTACCAGTACAGTTGGTGGATCCTTAGCTGGAAGGTCGTGGGATGACTTTGTGGTATCAGGAGATTTTTAAAAATGCAATTTTACTTCATAGAGGAGATTCTAATAAACATAGAAGAACTGCAGAAATATGCAGCTGATTAAAGTGCGGGGAAGGCCTTTCTTTGAAGGGTAAATTAAACGAGACATGAGCCCACATGGTATGGAGGCTTTTCAGAAAAAATACTACTTAGAGAGGTACCTCTGGCCATCTCTCTATCTCCAGAAGACCCCAGTATAGATAGAGCAAGCTCCCCCACTGCCTCCCACATACCAGACTCCTGGCATTGCCATAAGAGGAGTGTGCTCTCCCCGGTGGGGCTGATTCACGGCACAGAGCCAAGGAGGGGTGAGCAACTCACAAATACCCTTGCTCCTGCTGTACACATAATCCTGCAGCTCCTGTCCAGGAGCCCAGGAGATGTCAAATGCTGCAGGAGTAGCAACATGTGATCTATGTCTTCATTCCAACATCTTGCTTGGGATCAAATTCAGCATTTTAAATGCTTGAGATGAAACAAAGGAACAATCATTATTTATTACAATAGGACTCACTGGAGTCAGTGTCTGCCATGTGGCTTGGTTGTTAACCTCCAGTGTAGAACATACAGCTGAAGCCAGGAACTAAAATTTAATGCCCTGCCAAATGACTGGCTTCATAAGAACCTTACATCTTCTCCTACAAAAATATTATCGTTTCTTCAAAAGCTATTTCAACTCAGAGCACAATGCTGCCAAAATCTTTGGAATTTCACTATAAATATGTCTTGTCATATAAAGTAACCAGAACAACATGTTGCCCTTCCTGGGCTTTCTACTTTATATTTTAAAATAAGTACTAAGTCTCCCACATTCTCTTTCTATAATATTTTATGTTGTTATCTTTTAAAATGTTGACTTTTTAATGTCTGTTACTGTTTAGAAGCAATTAATAATACTGTGATGTCTAGTCTGCTTTATATTTAGTACAACAACGCTCAATAATACTATTTTCAAGTCATAAATGCTGTTTCACAGGCATTTGTACGATTTCCTTTCTATCGTAAAAATAAAGTCATGCCCTTAAAAAGAGCCCACTTTAGCGTTCATTGCATGAAGATTAGGAAGAGCTATCAGATATGTGGACTTGACACTGAATCAAATGAATTCTGCGGAAATACGTGCCTAGACTGCAGTCCGTGTTGGATCAGGCCCTTAAACCACATGGTGTAATTTAGGGACCAGTATGAGTGCTCAGGGCAATCTTTTCTTTTTCACACGCCAGGTATTAGTGGCAGATGACAAGTTCTAACATACACATCCCAATTTTGCTGTAGAACAGCTGTCAAGCTAAGCCTCCACTGAACACCTCAGTCTCTCGAAGGTACTGTGGTATTTACTGCAGCCAAGGCCTGAACCATTCTGAGGCCGAAGCTGCCAGCTATGTGAAGTGAAACATGTTCAAAGCTGCCAGCAGTAGGAAATTAAATACAGACTATGGCTCAACTTTTTGGACAGTAGCAGAATGGTGGCAGCCAACAGAACTTGAGATGTCAGCAATCTAAAGCACCCCATTCACCAGCTCAGCAGTTCACTACATAATTTAGCTCAATTATTTTTTTTTAAATTGTATCTACTGTCATTATACTACTACAAGTCCAAGGAAGAAGAAAGGATAGTAGAGAGTGAGAAAAAGAGACCAAGCACTGGAAAGTAGCATCTTGGAAAAGATAGCCCGGACATTTTTCGAGGCTGTACTACATTAAGTGGTGTAGTTGCACCAAGGTGCAGACTGAGCAAGATGTGGTTAAGAACGGTATATAAATGAAGAGAACTGATTTTGGATCACAAGCTGCACCTTTCTTTTGTGACCTGGTTAGGTAAAAGGAAAAACATAACGATACCAGACTGCAGCATGAATTTTCTTTTCCCAGTGCTTCAGGAGGGTGCAGGCAGTCATGAGAATTCCATCCATGACACTAAATGCACTCATGGTGCTTTGTCTCATCACAGCACGTGAACAAACAAGAGCAACACACACAAATAAGGAGGCAGAGCTTTGTCTCATTGTTTTTCTTGGGTTGTTACCCAAGAAACGACATATTGAGATAGATCTTCTACCTACAAGGAATGGATTGAAGAATGGATGTCACCGGGCTAAAGATAATATGCTGCTCCAAGAGCACTGCAACTCTGCTAAGGGATTAGGGAGGACTTGTCCCTGACTTTGGAGATTGCTGTAGGTACTCAACAGTGCCTGCTTTTGTGGAGCAGTTCTAGCCATCCACCCGGTATTTATCACAGTCCTTTAGCTCACTGGAAAAGCAAGGAGGTCTGAAATGGACATTCAGGACTGAGAGGATAGTTGAAAACGATCTCCTTCTCTTGTTCTGGTCTCGTGGCTCCTGTGCAGCACAGCCACATTTAAAAAAAAAGGCTCTTCATTGGACAGATGGGGAAAATGTAATACCCTAAGCAAAGTGACTCGCTCACATAAGAAAAGCCTGACTGAGGACCAGCTCAGTCAGTGAATTTTCAAAAAACAGGGCTTGATGTTCAGAAAACTGTGTAAGATGTGTTATATTGTGGCAAACACTAAATTCCTAAAAGTTAAATTTCAGCCAGTGTATGAAGCGGAAATCACAGAAAGACACAGCATTTTTGTCTCTAGTATAATACGATATTTCTTGTTCCTGCGATGATGTGTTTTGTTAATGCCAGAAGCTCTTTGCAGTTAACTGGGCAGCCTGTAAAATACAAGTTTCTGTAGTCACTGCTAAAGACTTACAAACTTTGTTCCTCTGCCGCTTGAAGTAAATTTATCCTGAGATTTTTGTTCCGCAACGATTCTCGTGGGCTCCAAATTCAGTGCTTACCTCACTAACAATAATCCCGTATGTCTCCAGACTCTGTCTGTGTTCCTTGTTAACCTTCAGTCACAAAGTAATGAGATGCATCAGGCATCATCGAGTTGGCCTAAGGGGTTACAAACTTGGACGAGGGCCATATACTGTATTAATTGCTTCTAATATATTACATATTTCAGGAGGGACATCATGATTTTAATCATTTATTCTGCATGTTGTTTCCTTTGGAGAGAAGAACAAGTGGGCACTAAACAATCTGAGGATCTGAAACTCATGAGAGAAGCTAGAACGAGCTGAATTAATATCAACCATCTTTGTAGATACTAGAATTATGCATGTATCAAATCCCTAGGTCTGAACACTTTGGGAACAGACAGTGAGTCCTGGTTGTTTTAGTGAGTCAAACCAAAATTATGTCTTTGAATGTTCCTTAGATTTACAACAATTCAGATTTAATTCCATTTCAAATGTTGTAGTTGGGGCCTAGCTCCAGAAAAAGTCTTAGTTTCTATGCAAAGAAAAACACATTAAGAGGGGTATTTAAAGGATGTACTTCCCAAAAGGATGAGAGAGAAAAAGTCAAACATATTTTTCACCTCCGTGGAGAAAGACTTTAATTATAGTTTAATGCACCTAATTGAAAAGGTGATCCAGCAAACACAGAAAGTTGCAAGAACTCCTGTTAAAGCCCGCTGAAATTGGTAGGATCTCGACACTGATCTAAATAGTGTCCTGCACAGTGAACTAGGATGAGTGAAAGTTTTCTGTTTTCCTGACTTCTAGCACACCCACATCAGTAGACTCACTGTTAATAAAATCCTCAAGCCACTCAGGAATGTGGACTTCCTTCACAGGGAGAGACCTTGATGGTATTTAAATAGCTGCTAGTATTAATAGCAATAGCTGGTGGATAATGTAGAGACTTGGAAGCTCTAGGGAGCACTGCAGGTTTGGGAACAGCTCAGGCTGTCTTCTATTTGTCTCTGTAAACTTTGCTTTCTGTCATTTCAGTCTGTGTTTCCTTTCAAGGATGAGATGAGATACCAAACAAAACATGACTATCTAGGTAAACGGAAACCTGCCTCCGTACAAAGCATGCCTTGGGATGGAAAGTTGCAGTTGCAGCTCTGGGACTCAAATGTGTTCTTTTGATTTTTCAAGTGGTAATGAGATGCCAAAGAAGCACCATTACTTGGGATAAGTGCAATCTGCATCTGCCTTGGCAGTCTAAACTGCCTTCCACTTGGTGCCTCTCTGCCGGGGAGGGCTATTGTCTCGTTTTAGGCTTCTCTGGTGAGTGTGAGGGGAAAAGGGTGAGAATCCAGCAAGACTTCCAGGGGCTCATCTGACCTATTGACTAGAATAATGAAGGTATCTCTAAAGATGCTATTGGTGGATGGATGGATGGGTGGCTGGCTGGCTGGCTGGCTGGATGGATGGATATCTGTGCTAAAACAGTCAGATGTCTACTTTGATACGGAGGAAAAGGACCAAACGATTCTTCTTGGTTTTGTTATACAGCATGAGAAGCAAATTAATAAATAGGGGAAACAGGCCTTATGCAATGAAAAATCACTGGAAAAGGTTGCCCTAGATAAAACTGGTAACTCTTCAAATTGAGAAACCTCCTTCCGGCTGTTTTTATGGTTTTTTTCACAGGGAGGTTCAAGCCAACCTCTACACATGAAGAAGAGGAGCTTAAAATGGAAGAAAGTGATGGAGAGTCAAGATTAGCATATTAAAGCATTCAAAGCTATAGAAGGTTGAGACAATTTGAAGTTCAGACATAAAAGCCCAAAAGCAACAAAAGTAAAAAGTGACACAAACAGGGGAAATAGAGGTGTTGAATCTTCAGTTTAAGAGTGCTACTACATCTGGAAAAAGAGTGACAAGAGGTAAATCACAATGTACTGAAAATCTGATGGATTAATTTGGTGCAATTTTCAGCTACTGACTTTTGCCAACATTGCCTGCTACGTAAGAGTGGAATTAACAAAGACTAGTGTAGCATGGTTAGAAAAAGAAATATTTTGGAAAGCAAAATGAAAAACCCCTTTGACGCCCATTAGATTTGGTAATACAATACTAACGAACACTGCACTGAGCTGTTATCTGGTTTGCTGTCTGATTTGCTCTCCAGATTACCACTTAAATCAATAGCTCTCACATTGATTTTTCCAGCACACTGTATTCCACTAAAAAGAACAATGCTCTGAGATGAGTCAGCTATTTGCTTCATCTGTAGGGACTCTGGTGCATTTTCGTCTAGGAAAATAAAAGCAGGAGCCAAAGCACACACAAATATATAGTAATGAGAACCCGCCTGTTGCACAATAACGTGACACCAGCTCCGCAGACACACAGGTTTGCTACAGCTTGTGGCAGCAACTACAGACCTGCCTCGAGGTAGAGTAAGGCATTGTAGGGATGAAACGAAAATTTTGGGGGGTGATCTTAGACATATAATAAAATTGTCTTTCAGTTTAGGTGACTGCTATGGCAAAGGGGAAAGATACGCACACATTCAACTAAGAAACCGGTCTCCATGTATTTACCATGTCATGCAGAACCTCGGCAGCACTGCATTTTTATTTATGTCATATATTCTCATGCACATTTCATGTAATATGTACTATCGCCCTCATACTCTAATTAGTTGTCACTATTGTCCAGTGTTGGTTCTGCTCCTTTTAACCATGTTAACCATTTCCTGTTTTGTCTATAATCACAGAGTCTCTCTTTCTTAGCCCTGAATTCACAAAACCAGCAACCTTTCTCTCACACAGTTTTGTAATTATTTCAAGGAACTTGCAAGAAGTGCGGCAAAACTGTTTTCAGTTCGAAGAAGAAATAATAATCCTAAGAGCTACTTGGAAATCTGGAGTCAGGTTGAAGCACGACTCTGCCTACGGTTTCTCCTGACCACCTCTCTGCTGCAGGCATAGAGCAAAATTCATGCCATGTCCCTCGTCTCTCCCACACCTCTCCACATGTGACTGCTGTCTCGGCTTTCAGGCTCTGCACCTGCCTGCAAGCGTGGCTTGTTTCTGGGAACTTCAATTTACAGCAAGTTAAAACCACTAAAATGCCACAGACATTAACAAATGAAAATGTCTGTCCCTCTTTTCCACTAGAAGTTCTGTTTTACGGAGATGTATTATCTCCATCTTTGAATGTAAGGTGCTGGATTACAGTCTATCCCCTCTTCCATTAATAACAGCCCCAGCAGATATGGAGCAGCCAAAGGGAGTGTAAAGGAGAGAGGTTTGGCATCGGGAATCTCATACCTTACTGTATACTGAACACCATATTGTGAATACACCGAGGGAGAAACAGCCCTCAGGAGATTAAACACATGCAAAGCTGTGGGAATAGTGTGCAGTTATGGAGCCTGTTATTCTGAAAATACTGCTGAATATCGCTATCTTTGACTGCTATAAAAGTAATTTAAATCATTACCTGTCCTCTGTATTTCTCAGTAATGCTTTCATAGCATTGTGTATTTCACACTGGCACATATTTGCCTCCTAATCTCTAGTTTAAACAAAAGAACATTCATGTTTTAATAACAATGAAGAGGAAGGAATAATGAATTTTCTACTTCAAGTAATTTTTAAATAAAAAGGATAGTATTTATGACACTTGCAGTGTGGTAAATCTGGAGCAATCCAGCCTGGTTACAGGAAGGATCATCAACTTCCAGGTGTCCACCTGTGTATATGGGAATACTGTGTAGTGCAAGGTGTTAAGGTATGAAGGAAAGGCATTTTGTGCCTTGCTTTGTTCTGTCTGCAAGGTATTTCAGGTTAGTTGTCGTCTGTCTTGAGTCACATACTCTCCTACTTTCCTACTGTTCCCTTGGAATTAGAAGCAAACTATGCCAGGTACTTCCCGGGGTCCCAGCAGGATGTTAAAGGTGACACTGATTAGGCTGCAGTCCTAGAGAAGACAGATAAGGACCTGTTTTACAGTGCACTCCATTTGCACAGTATTTAGTTTAGGCTTGTGCAGCAAATAGGTATTGTTGTCACCTGCACAAATCTTCCTTGTTCCTCAAATTATTATAATTGACTGTAATAAGATTATTGCTTATATCCAGCACACAAACTTTAGCCCATTTTGACAAAGAGTAAGTCTTGCATGGCATCTGAGTGATGTTTTAACTGTTGCTAAAACAAGTACTAGAGAACTGAAGCTACAGACTGAGATACATAGAACAGGCTGATATGGTAAATTCCCAAGTGACAGTGGCAGTATTTCACACAACAAATCAGATATCCCACCCTTTTTGCCAGGTAATAAATTGTGGCAAGCAGGAGTAGAAATTGAGGGTGTTCAGTATCTATCAATCCACACCTGGCAGGACAGCCTTGGTCTGCAGTCTGCAGACAGTCCTGCGCTGACAGGCATCAGTTGGAAGTGCTGGTGCATCACTGTAGACACTGCTTCACTGCAAGCACCATCACGTCAAACCCCGTTCAGAGTCACTTGAGAAACAAGGCCTAAATGAAGCTGTTCTGATCCCAGCTAATATTCTTGCTGTTTTTACACTCATTCCTTTAAACATTTACTGAGATTTCTCACTTCTCTTTATCTTCGTGAGAAAGGCTTCACCTTTCCTACGATCTGATACCCGGCCCACAATTTTGGCTATTCTCCTTTTCACAGCCGCCTGGAAAGGAAGGCAGCATATACAGGAGCGGTTTAAATAAGAAACAGGGCGCTGTATGGGGCCAGCACTGATAAAACTTTTGCATTCAAGAAGTTCTCTTCAAAGTTTGGCACTGTTATATCAAGCTAGAAAAGTATCAAGACTTTGCAAAAACAAACAAACAAACAAAAAGCTGCAAGATTCTGTGGTGAGAATAAAGAGGTGGTCAGTACCAGTAGACAGTCACTTCAAACTGTGAGAACAGCGAAGGCTGAGCGGAAACCTTTCAGAGCTGTGCTGCTCGTGGGCAGAGGGCCATGGCGCGGTGCTTCCTCTGCGAGAGAAGACACGGAGCCACGTCGCAAGTGTCGCGTGCCCTGCCAGGGCCGAGACAGTACCTGCACAGTACCTTTGAGGGCGGGCGGGGTGAAGACGCTCTGCTTCCTTTGCTTGGGAGAGGCACTCTGGGACTGGGGAGGGACAAACACAGAGAGAGGCAGTGAGAGAACGGCACGGGGAGAGCCTTCTGGTCATGGCAGCTCTGGCTCTTGGCCCAGAGCTGCGTTCAGAGTGTGTACATGCTGGTCTGAGAAATTTCTAAGAAAATGGTATTGTATAAATCTGATGCCAGCTCCCGGGCTTTCACGAATACAGGGAAAACTAAGATTTGATAAAAACCATACTTGTTTAATGGACAACCTTTACGGCTTCCAGGCAAGACCAATCCAACACTACTGAAAATTACCCTTCACTCTAAAAAAATACTGTTAAGCATAAAACTAGCATAGCCTGTGCTTTTAATGGTCTATGTAACTGATTCTCATAAGGCAAATAAATGTTTACATACATTAAAATAGTTAAAAGATTTACATTAACCAATATTCCAATTAAATACAGTGTAATGAATGGTTATATGTACAGGCGAGGTAGTACTGTCATTATTATTATATCAGTTTGACATAACCAAATGGAAGATCCCTCCCCCTTCACTTTTCCAATTTAATCTATTACTCCTAAAATAACGATTGCAGCAATCAATCACTCAGCCTTTAAATGGGCCTGATTTAAGTGATATATTTAGACACAGTTAAAGTTTTTTAAGGTCCCAAAAATCACAACTATGCACAAAAGATAAATTATTCCAGAATAATGGTAATAAAATTACACACAGAGTAATAGTAGTATAATTAAACCAAAGTATAGTCAGCAAAAACTAACTGGATAGCATTCCAGTGCTAAAGCAGAGCAACTTCTGCACCATGCAAGCAGTTAAATTGGTGTCCATACTATATCAACATGGAATATGTCCATACACAAAGGATGATAAAACTACATAAGGTCACACACAAAGCTACGTAAGCACTGTATCACACTCCTAAGAAAAAGGTTAAAAAAAAGCTGTGTGTAGGGA